>NW_020837948.1:21060685-21073290 GCF_003676395.1 Aethalodelphis obliquidens
AAACCTATTATTTAAAATAAATATTTATATATAATTTTAAAACCTATTTGGATGATTTGCTTCTATGGACTGGGATGTCTGCCTTTCAGCCAGGCCTGCATACCTTTTTAGTAAAGTCAGAGACAAAGAACTCCAAAACTGTTCTGCCATCATTTCACACCAGTTTTCAATGGGTTGCCCAAGGAAAATAAAATATATACCTCAATTATCAATCGTTAGCCTATCTTGGCAAAGGTGAACTGAGCAATCTCTGTATTTCAAAAGCCAATGTAGATGAAGGCACACCTAAATTTTTCAGCAATATCTTATACACTTGGAAACAGACATACATATTTACCTTGGGACTGCATTTATTTATTGTGCCAGTAACCAGCTTACTAGAAAGCTCTAACCTCTTGACAGTTGTCCTGAGGACCAGAAATAGTTCTACCTAGGTCAGAAGTTAATATCAAAAAAATGCACCACACCCTATTTTTGAAATCTGCTACATGACCTCAAAGATGTTTGAAACCTAGAGTGTGCCTCAAAATGGGCTTAATGTACACAAGTCAGTACATGACAGGGATGAGCTTACAATAACAATCTTCCTTCCTGTGGGGGTCATAGCTCGCTATCTCAAAGAAACTTCATCAAGAAGATATGAACTCAGGTTTCAGGGCAAGGACTTTTAAAAGAATAAGAAATTTGTATGAAATAGTCTGTAGTCAACATACTATTTCCTCTTCTCTATTCTCTACCTCACTCCTTCTTCTGACCTCACCATTGATTTATTTTAGTTCTTGTGAAAAGTAAACAAAAAATATAAAGAATGATGGGAATTCAATCCAAAATTGAAGCTTGGGATTTATTAGAGGGTGGAGTTCAGCCACATGTCACATCCTGGTTTCAGAACAGAACAAAAATTGATTTCTCTTTATTATGTTATGGAGACACAATACTCTGAGCCAAAGGTTAATTTAAAATTCCTTACTTTGCATTTCTTGCTTGTTTTCTGGTTTATTTTTTACTCTTAACTATGTACACCTCTGCCTCCTTTCTTCCTCTGCTCTCTTCTCTCTCAACCCTTATTTCTCTTCATCCCCTACTCCCACTTTTTATATAGAGTGACCTTGTTTAATTATTAACATGACCCACAAGTTAAAAAGCAGAAGGAACAGTGATCAAAGTTCAGCCAATCCATATATCACACATCTCCTAACACTGAATACATAAAAAAAAAAATCTATCTTTAAAAGTGAGGACTTTAATAAGTTTACTTGAAGATCTAAAGAATTTATGAACACCATATGTGTTCTATATGCTCATTTTATCAACTTCTAAAATATTGTATATATGTGTGTATTGATATATATATATATATATATATATTTACCTGCTTTGAATAATTACAAAGCTCTAATTACATAATTTTTAGAATTATCGTGGTCATATAAACTTCAGATCCTAACGTTCTACAACACAATAGAGAATATAAGTTATACAACTGGGAATAGTGCGGCCAGATACTCTGCTCAAGACTCAGAGCATTTTTGGCAATTTCATTAGCCTCACTGTATGGGAATCTGAGTACTCAGACATCCTAATCCATAGTTTGAACACAGCATTTTAAATCTATTTTATCGAAGAAAAGGCATTATTTAAAAAATGTTTATTTACAAAATTTAAATAATAGGAATAATTTATCACCCTGGTATTTTGGCATTTCCCGCCTCACTTTTTTGTCAGCTGGAATAGAGGGGTGATCTTGCTTCCTTCTATTACATTTTAATTCATATCTCTTTTCCTCAAGCTCCTTTGTGTGGCCAATCACCGACCCTGGGAAATATACATACCCAGTGATGTGATTTCACTTTTTTGTTTCTGATTCTAGAAATTTGTAAAGAATAAATGGAAATGTGTTGTTTTTCAACAATGAGAAAATAAATATGGGATGGAGTGTTATGTTATAATGTTAGTTTAAAATAGAATATTTGGTAGCCTCCCAATAAATTGCTGCTCAGATTAACGAAGCAAGATTGAGTCATGCACTTTTGTTAAAAGATCATATGTGCATAAATAAAGCCCTAAGGGAAGGTTCGACAGTTCAATGATCTTCTCCTTGTCTGGTCATGATGGCAGTTTTCAAAAAAAAACAAAAATTTATCACAATCATCAAAAACTATGTACAATAAGAGAATGAGACTCAGATGTTCCCTCTTTGTCCATAAGGAACTGATTCAATGTGCATGGGCTTCACTGGATGACCATCTTCAGTATTAATTAGATGCTGGGGTTTTCTTCCCTTCCTCTTTATCTGAAAATGGGGCCACCACTGTTTTCAACTCCCAGCCACACCAGTAGTTTCCCTTCCCCTATAGTGACTAGTAACTCTCAGCAAAGCAGATACTCTTGGAAAAGTGTTGTTTATGAAAAGGAAGTGAACAATTCAGAATAGATCTTTTTACTAGGTCATACACAGGTCACAAAAGTCACTAAAAGTGGGGTGTATACTGATTGAATCTAAAATGATTATCTCATTCTTTGCATCAGTCCAATGCCCATTCATTTATATCAGCAACTGCCCCCTGCCCTCCCTGACTGAACTGGCAGGTCCTGCTTTAACTGACTTCCTCTCTCTGAAGGCTTTGAGAATAATATCTTCCTTCCTTGTTTAAAAAAAAAAGAACAACAACAAACCCTCTTTATTGTATGTCTCTGAAATATCAGTCATCTCATCTCATCTCAGATTCTACTTTATTTCTAGATACTATGTCTGCTTCTCTTTTGCTGACCTTGAATAGAACTCTATCACCAAGGCTGTGGTTTTCTATGAATGATAGTTTTGGAAAATTGCTAGAATTGACTCTCATGCTGAACCTTAAGACTAGTGAAGCCTAATTTTTACTCCTAACTATTACAGCTCCCTTGGTACAATTTTGCTCTCAGGATTCTCCAAGCTTCGGAAGGTCATCCTAAGGCCAGACTACTACATGATTACACAGAGTGGACCAACAATCAACTATGTCCTCTAACGCTTTCACTGATGTTCTCGTCTTCAAATCCCATCAGAATGATAACTTATAAATGTTCCGTAGACTCATCCACTAAACTTTCTCAATCAGTCTCCTATTTTCCCTAGATATTTTTCATTTCCTTCTCTGAGGGGACACTTGGTTTGATTAAACTTCCCACTTATTTGAACTACCTCCTTTTTTTAAACAGAAGCAAATATTAGAACATACTTTCTCAAATCTCCCATTACTTTATATGGATCCTATTTCTACATTCACCTATCTTTCTTCATCCTTTAGCAACTGCTATCATCATATTATTCTCACCTCTACTACAAAGCTATAGGGAGAATTGGCTATGTTTATTTCAGTATATTTTCTTAGAGTCTCTTTTCTACATGTGTTGCATAAGCGTTATTTTTCCTCTAAAGTATAATCCAATATCTCCAAGTATTATTTTAATATGAATATTGACCCAACATCTCCATGAAGAAGTGGAACCATTAAGTTTTTTCTCTTATGATTCTTTGCTCTTTTTCTTGTTTCATTGTCAATAACTACTCTATCTCTCCAAGTAAAAATTTTCAGAGACTTCATGACATTTTGTTTTTTAACCTCATCCTTTCTTGATACCCTCTCCCATGTTTCCTCCACACACAAATACACTCAGACCCAAGCATATACATGTGCAAGTCAGTAGACAAGAAGTGATATGTATTGTTTGTTTTCTGTTTTAGTGCCAGTCCATAATAATAAGAAAGAGTGATGGAAGGGGCAAAAGTGGACAAGGAAAATGACAGAAACACAACATTCTAGAACTGGGAATGACTTCAAGAGGAACAAAATAAAGAGAAATTTGACAAAGACCCAACAGAGAAAAATTGGCTGCTTGTCTTATAACAATTCAAATAATAAAAACTAAAGTTATATAAGAACCACACTGCTTGGTCCTGCTCTGTGAGCCAGCTGACCTGACACAGAGGTTACCTACTCTTACACCTAGACTGTTTTCAAAGACTGATCATGTATCTGCCTTAAATTTTTTTTAAAGGTAGCAACCTAGAAAAAAGAACTAGAAAATACATTTCCCCCTCACATTTTTATGTATTTTAATAGCTCAAACCATTTTTCATTATATTACCTCATACCTATCATAAATATTTACTAGAATAACTCTTTCTTTTTTCCAATATAGGAATCTATTATCTTTGAAGCTGAATCGATATTTTGAGCCTGCTTGAATACCATGAAATTGGCAACTCCCAAATATTGGACCTAAGAAAAGGTTAATAAAATAGCCTAATTGCTATTTTGTGTATTACCACAATTGTGACTGTCACCCAAATCATATAAAATTCAACTTTCAAAGAAATTTGTCCCTGCACTTTATCTTGTGTCAGTATTTTCTTCATTTTTAAGGCTTCCCATCACCCCACATCTGCATATATATTGTTTCTTTCCACCCTGTGATTCTTCTTTTCCCTCTGACCAGTTTATCCTCCTTTTTTCAATCTTGTCATTCTGGATTTTTATCTTTCACAAGTCCCAGGGCCTGACATAGAATCTGTTATGCTGTTAAAGTGAAAAAGATCAATATCATTGTTGAAGAAAATCCTAGTAATGCAGTATTATTGGCTTGAACATTTTAGTACGTTAGATGCTCCCTGAAACTAGGATTTTAGAATTAAGAGTGCTATATGACTTAGAAATTTACTTCTCCTTCCCTTCCCTTCCCTTTCCTTCCCTTCCCTTCCCTTCCCTCCTTCCTTCTCTCCCTCTTCCTCCCTCCTTCCTTCCCTCTCTCTCTCTTTCTGAAGGTCATCATAGTTGAGGATACAAACGTGTGGCACTAAAAGACCTGATAAACGCAAATGTTGTTGGGTCAGACAAAGATATATGCTATTTATGGTGGAAATATGAAATTTACGAAAGAATTCAATGGCAAGCAATCAGTTTCAAAGTTAAGGCAATACAGATTTAAGGAAGGACTTTTTGGCATAGGGTAATGAATTCTTATGTGATAAATTGTCCTGTTTATTCTAATTGGTTTCCATTTTGTCTCTGGTTTGATTTTGCATCAAAGAAATCTTAGCACCTCCGGCCCCAGGCCCTTAATTTTCTGAAAGAACATCTGCCACACATGGGCAGCTGTATGCTGTAACTGACATGAAGAAATAAAGAAAAGGCATATTCTCCAGTCAAACTGCATTGTACTACTGAAGATATTTTGACTACTCTTAGCTAAATCAGGAGTAGCAGATTTAAACTCTAAGATGCTATCTTATGTTAGTAATATTGGTTATCTGCTGGAACATGAGAACTTCAAAGCTAATGTTTCCTAGATACTCAAACATTTTCCTAAAATCTGCTAGTTACTTAATATGAAAGCAAATTATATCTAACTACCTATCTACTTACCTATTTATCTATTAATCATCTATTTCCTAACCTCTCCTCCTCGTCAAACCCCAAAATATACTATATTAGACTATGCTATGACAATAAATACTTTCAGGAAAAGTGTTTTTTTTGTCTTCCCTTATGCATGTTCATTTTGAATCAGTGACCGCTCTGCCCCACATCATTTTCACACGAGTGCCAGACTCAAAGAGAAGAGTCTATCTGGAGGATCCCCAGATTTATAGCAGAGGGAGAACAACAACAAAAAAGGCAAATCATGCTCTGGTTTTCAACCTATCAGTTTAGTAATGACACTCACGTTTCTGAGTCAAAGAGCCACACGTGAACATAACAGGTCAGGAATGTATCCTCTTTTCTCAGAGAGGGTCACTGTAAGGAATGGCAACAGAATATTTGGTAAAAAGTAATGCATTTAACCACACATATAATATTTTGATGTGTTAGTAATATGCATTTATAACATCCTTTGTATATTTTTTGTCTAATTTTATTGTGAAAAATTTCAAGTATACACCCATGTTGAAAGAACTGGGCAGTGAATTCTCATATACACACCACCTACATTCTACTACACACATTTTACTATATACTCATTTTGTTACATATTTATTCATGTATCATCCATTTTTTCCAACCAAAGTAAATTGCAGACATCAAAATAAATTGCAGACATCAGTTCACTTTTCCCTAAATATTTCAGCATGCACATCATTAATGAGAGTTTAGTATTCATACAGAGTTTTTCAAATAAAATTTATATACAATGAGGTATTCAAAGATAAATATTCATTTGCTGAATTCTGATAGATGCATAAATCTGTGCAACCCGAACCCCTTTCACAATATAGAACATTTTTATAGCCCCAGGAATTTCCCTCAAGCCCTATCACAGTCATTTTCTGCCTCCACCCATTTCCAGAAACAAACACTAATCTAATTCATTTTAGCTATTCTAGCACTTTGCATAAATGAAATAATAGAATAAGTATCTTTTGTGTAAGGTGTTTTTTTCATTCAGCGTTTTTTTTGAGATTCATCCATATTGTGTATATAGGTTAACTGTATGAATATTTCACAATTTCTTTATTCATTCTCAAGTTGATGGATATCTTATCTATTTCTACTATTTGTAATTATTAATTAAGCTGTTATGAACATTTATATACAAGTATTTTGGTGGCTATAAGTTGATATTTTGGGGGGATAAATTCCTATGAGGGGAATTATTGGGTCAAATGGTAACTATATGTTTGTAAGAAACAACCAAAATGTTTCCCAAAGTGTTTACATTTTATATCTCCTCTAGCAATGTCAGAAATTTGCAGTTACTCATCAACAGCTTCACTGAAACTTTAAAATTTTTACTATTTTAATGCCCGTGAACTAGGTTCTCATTGTAGTTTTTTGTTTTTGTTTTTGTTTTTTTTGTGGAACACGGGCCTCTCACTGTTGTGGCCTCTCCCGTTGCGGAGCACAGGCTCTGGACGCGCAGGCTCAGCGGCCATGGCTCACGGGCCTAGCCGCTCCGCGGCATGTGGGATCTTCCCAGACTGGGGCACGAACCCGTGTTCTCTACATTGGCAGGCGGACTCTCAACCACTGTGCCACCAGGGAAGCCCTCTCACTGTAGTTTTAATTTGCATATCCCAACTGAACATCGTGCTGAGAATAACTTCATGTACTTATTGGCCATTCATAAGTCATTTATTATGAAATGTCAAATCAAATATTTTACCAGTTAATTTTGATTGTGTCCGTTTTCTTATTATTATTGAGTTGTACTCTAGAAATAGATAATTTGTCAAAAACATGCCTTACAAATATCATCTCCTTGTATGTGGTTTACATTTCATTTTCTCAAGAAGGTCTTTTAAGAGTAGAAATTTTAAGTTTTGATGAGTCACACCTAACACTTTTTCTTTTATGTTGAATGCTTTCTGTGTCCTATCAATAATCTCTGTCCGTCTCAAGGTCACAAAGATATCTTCTACATTTCCTTCTAGAAGTTTAACACTTGGTGAATTTACATTTAGCTTCATGATAAATTTTGATATGCTTTGTGTTTGGTTTCAAGTGAGTTCATGGTTCAAATTTTTTCATACAAATATCTAGTTTCACAAATGAATATAATTACAAAACAGAGTCACAGATGTAGATAACAAACTTATGGTTACCGAGGGGGAAGAGAGGGAGGGATAAGTTGGGAGATTGGTATTGACATATACACACTACTATATACAGACTAGATAACTAATAATAACCTACTGTATAGCATAGGAAACTCTACTCAACACTCTGTAATGACCTATATGGGAAAAGAATCTAAAAAAGAGTGGATATATGTACCTGTATAACAGATTCACTTTGCTCTACAGCAGAAATTAACACAACATTATAACTCGACTCTACTCCAATAAAAATTAGTTTAAAAAAACCTCCTGAAATCAGCTCTGCTAAGTAAATTGTCAAAAACTCAAAAAACAAAAAAAATGTAGTTGTTAGCAGTATTTGTTAGTAACACCATTTTCCTCCATGATGGTAGTATCCTTTTTGAAAATCAATTGGCCATATATATGTGAGCTTATATTTTGGTTCTCTGTCTTTATGCCAATATCATATTGCCTTGAACTGTAGTTTTCATTTAAGAATTGAAATAAGTTACTGCATGGCCTCCAAATATGTTTTTATTTTTCAAAATTATCTGGGCTATTCCAAGTTTTTGCACTTCTAACTTAAGTTTTAGAGTCAGTCTTCTGGTTTCTACAGAAAGAAAAGAAAGCTTTCTGTGATTTTG
Organism: Aethalodelphis obliquidens; assembly: GCF_003676395.1. NCBI lineage: Eukaryota > Metazoa > Chordata > Mammalia > Artiodactyla > Delphinidae > Aethalodelphis > Aethalodelphis obliquidens. Next base: position 21,068,891 of record NW_020837948.1, read on the forward strand.
GTTGAAACTATGGTAACACTATCAATTTGAGGAGAAAGAACAGTGTGAGAGATTCAAGACAGCCACAAAAATTTTTACTACCCCTCCTGCTGAGAGAGAGATTCTCCCCTTTAATCTAGGCTGACATAACCAATAGAATGTGGAAAAAGTGACACTGTGTGACTTCTGTAGTTGGGTCACAGAAGCCTCGTGAATTCTATCTGAAGCCTGAGTTTCCACCTTAGGTGTCTGACTACTTTGGGACAGCCAGCTGGACATCCTTATCTTATTCCTAACCTTAGGGAGAAAATATTTCACCCTAATATTGAAATATTCAATATTTCACCATAGTATAATACTAGATATAGGTTTGTCATATATGTTGTTTATTGTGCTTGAATGGATAATAGCTGCCCCCGCAAGATGTCCAAATCCTAATTCCTGTGACCTGTAAATACATTACCTATATGGTAAATGAGACTGCAAATGTGATTAAAGATTTTGAGATGTGTAGATCATCCTGGATTATCCAGGCGCCCAATGTAATAAACAAGGGTCTTCATAAGAGGGAAGCAGAAGGAGCATAGTCAGAAAATGAATATATGGGGACAGAAGCAGAGGTTGAAGTGATTATGCATGCACTTTTAAAATGGAGGAAAGAACCATAAGCCAAGGAACGCAGGCGGCCGTTAGAAACTGGAAAAGACAAAACATCCTCTGAAGCGTTCAGAAAAAATGCAGCCCCACTGACACCTTGATTTTAGACTTTAGACTTTCAAAACTGTAAAAGAATAAATTTTTACTGTTTTAAACCAATAAATTTGTGGTAATTTGTTTCAGGTGCAATAAGGAACTAATGCGGATTTAAAAATAGAAATGTTCTTGCAAGAATAATATTAAACCCAAATGGTGAAAGTGAGTATTATCTTATTCCCAGTTTTAAGGAGAAAGTTTTTGATATTTCACCATTAAGCATGATGCTAGATGTAGGTTTTTCATATATATCTTTTATCAAGTTTAGAAAGTTCTCTTCTAACACTGAGTCTTTTCATCAAGAGTGGATATGAATTTTCTCAAACTGTTTTTTTCTGCATCTGTTGAGATAACATGATTTGTATCTTTTCTTTTTTTAATGTAAATTTCATTGATTGACTTTAGAATTGTGTTTGGGATAAATGCTCACTTATATTGTAATAGTTTTTGCTCTTGTTTTTGTTTTTTACGGTGCTGGTTTAAATTTGCTGATATTTTCAGAAAGATTTTTACATCTATATTCACAAAAGATACTGACCTACAATTTTTTGTTTTTATCACGTCTTTATCTGGTTTTGGTGTTAGGCTATGCCAGTCTCAGTAAATAAGTCAGAAAATGTTTCTTCTCCTTTATGTAAGTTGGCCATAATATTTTTTAAATGTTTGTAGAATACACCACTTAAACCACTTATTTGTAGAAATGATTATGACTATAAACTTAATTTAAAGTATAGGCCTATTCAAATTTTTATTTGTGTATGTGTAAATTTTAAATTTGCCAATTTCAATTAAATTATTAAATGTATTGGCATAAAGTTGTTGGGAAACAAATAACCTTTTTATGTTTTGGCATGATCAGGGCTTTCTGAGCAAAACCTACTGGCAACCCGGGTTAAAGGACGCATGAAAGGCAAACAATCCTTGGTAGCTATTTACAAATGATAGAGACCTCCAGAAACATTCACAGGTTTATCTCCACTTGAGCTATTTGTTAGCATTCCAAAGTGTACTGAACCTAGGGACTTTCCCCACCTCTCCGCAAACAGGATTCCTTTAACACTTAGAACAAAGTCATTCTGCCTTTCCAGAAGGAGGAGAGCTAGCTGTGGCACCAATCATATAAGCTCTAAATTTGTATTTTTTAAGCTCTTATCTTGTGTTACAGACACCTCCATATATACAGGTGATATCTGCCCTCACCTCACCACTTCATGTGGGGTTGGGGTGTGGGGAACCTATATTAAGATGCTTTCACAGTAAATAATAGGTGTTTTCTCTGATTCAGAATCCCTATGTTCTGTCAGAATAAAATTAATAAATACAGATATGAAAGCTTTAACAATATTTCTTCAAAATATTTTGAGTTGTATCTAGATGTGTTTTTCTTTCTGTTCACCTTGCTTAGTGTTCACTGACTTTCTTGGATATCAAAATTAATGCATTTTATTAAACTGGGAAATTGAAATACTTTTTCAACATTTGCCCAATGCCCCCAGACCACTGCCTTCTTTACTCATCATGTTCATGTTTTATAGCTCCTTACAGGAGGAGAGGTAATTCAGAATCAGTTACTCCTTAATGGCCTGAAGTACTATTCCGACCATGCATTTAAATGTTAATGGCTCTGAAATCCATATATTTGGCCAAATCCCCACTTTTAATGCATATGGTCAATCTTCTACAGGTTAACTATACAGTATACTACATTGAGTTAGCTCAGATTCAAAATCTGAGTCCACAAATAAGCTAATTTGCTCTCCCTTCTACCTTCTTCTTTCCCCTTTATTCTTTGTATCAGAGAAGAGTATCACCAATTATCCATACTTCCCAAGACAAACATGTGAACATCAGTCTAAAACCCAACCTTTCATTCATCATTGTGTGTAGACAGAATAAGGCACCCACCCACCGCAATGTCCACATCCTGATTCCTGGGACCTGTGAAATTGTTACCATATGTAGCAAAAGAGATCTTGAAGATGTGATTTAGTTAAGAATTTTTGAGGTAAGAAGATTATCCTGGTGGGTGCAACGTACTCAAATGGTCTTTATAAAGGGGAGCCAGGGTCATAAAGCAGAGGTCAGAGAGGGAAGGTTTTAAAGATGCTATGCTGCTGGCTTTGATGATGGAAGAAGGAGCCATGGACCAATGAATGCAGGAGGCCTTTTAGAAACTGGAAAAGACCAGGAAACAGATGCTCCCTCAGAGCCTCCAGAAAAAAGCAGAGCCCTCTGTCACTTTGAGTTTAGCCCAACAAAACTGTTTCAGGCTTTGATCTCCAGAACTGTAAGATAATAACTTTATGTTATTTGAATTGACTAAGTTTGTAGTAATCTGTTACAGCAGCAATAGGAAATTAATATAATCAGCAATCTCCAATTCCTATGGAAAACTCTCTCATTCTGTTCATTCCTTATCTTTCCTTATCCAATGTCACTGATTATGCAGTCTTCATCTCCAGGCTTACTTGACTTGCCTCTAATCTTATCTTTGTACCATCAGTTTACCCAGCAGCAACCCAGCCCCACTGTTAGTCTCCTATCTAAACTTCATGATGCTGCTTGAGTAACATTTCTAAAATTATAATCCATTTATGACATTCTTTGTTTAAAACTCTCCAGTGCATTATAATACTTTCAAGATAATTTCAGATCTTGCAGTTAGCACACAGGGCTTTCAGTTTCACACTGCTTCCTCTTGTCTGTTACCATTGGTCCACTATGTACTCCTAGCACTCTGTTCTTCATCTATCTGTACTGCACCCCATGTATATTACACACCTCCTAATGTGCCCACAAATGTACTGTCCTTTTCTCTCCTCCTCTGTCTAGGACATTCAGTAAGTATCTATTGAGAAAAATCACTGAATATAATTTCCCTATCAACATGAACAGCAAATTAATTTAACCTGATGAGTTTGGTATTCAGACCAAAGTACATAAGTACATTTGTTTTCTTTTTGAACCACATATAATATTTCTTTACCCGAGGTTAAATCATTGTTTGCCCACACTGTCCGTTACTCAGCATTCAAATGCATATTTTCAGTTGGTTAAAAAGAGTTTATTTTTAAAATGAAACTAATGATAATATACGATTTTTTATAGCAGTAGTCATTTGCAGGCCTACTTAGGAAATATTTATTAGTTTAACTACATGCTATCCATTGGGAATTGTGAGAATATGACCCATCTTACTGCTTACATACTGACTTTAATTAAAGCCTTCCAGAAACGTAGCTGTTTCTTCTTCTTTAAAATTTGATAAAGTCATGGCTTTCTTTAAAACTCTGTGCTGAAATTTCTTATGTTGTATACAATATGTAAAAAGAATAAAACTGACAATTATAACAAAGTCCTATCATAAAATTATGTACAGAGGAGAGAGGTATACAACTCAGACTGAGAAAAGTGGGGGGGGGAATGTATAAAATAGTTCATGAAGCAGTAATACTTGAATTGAGTTTATAGTTTAAGAAAAAAACGCAAGGGCAATTACAACAAAGACGATTTGAATAAATAAATGTTTATAAATATGAAGTACTGGGCTTCCCTGGTGGCGCAGTGGTTGAGAGTCCGCCTGCCAATGCAGGGGACACGGGTTCGTGCCCCGGTCCGGGAAGATCCCACATGCCACAGAGCAGCTGGGCCCGTGAGCCATGGCCATT
>NW_020837948.1:21073390-21115200 GCF_003676395.1 Aethalodelphis obliquidens
AGACATTTGGAAGGCCCTTATCAATTTAGAAAACTGTATTTTGTAGAAAATGAAGATTATTTTTCACAGAGGTGTGGTATGAAAAAATTTGTCCTTTAGATAATAATTTGTCAGTAGGATTTGAGTGGATGGAAGTAGGAGAATTTTTGCAACACTGAAAAAGAAAATTTGTTAAGATTTTATAGAAGATGAGATAAGATTGCAATGTAGGGGTATGGCACTGGGATCGAAAAGATAGGTTATACTGGAGTGATATTTAAGAATTAATATAGTATGTTATAGCTGGAAAGAACATGGGCTTTGAATATGGACATAGATTTAACCCCAACTCAGCTACTTATTAGAAAAGTGATTTAAGCAAGCTAATGAAACTTTATGAATCTCAGGTAGGGATAAAAATATTAATACATATTTTGTCTGTGGAATTAAGATACATCAGAAATAAAGGAACTTTCACAGTTGGTAACCCTCTGTGCATAGTAAATGAAAGCTGTTTGAATCATTCATAGTCATAAATCACAAGATTTGGCCAATGATTAGATGTAGGAAGTATAAAGGAAGTAGAGATATTGGACAAGTCTAAGTTTTCTAGCTTGTGTTACTAGATGACAGCTGGTCACATTTATTTAGATAGGCAATGAGAAAAAAGAAACAGTTTTGGCAAGGAAAAAATAGTGTTATCAAATGTATTTCAAAGTCCTCTAACTAAAACAATACTGATACGAAAAACAGATCTAACCCTTGTGGTTTTTCTTTATCACCACCCTTTTAGAGCCTTGAATTTATTTGTGTGCAGCAATGTGGTACAGCAACCAAGAATACAGACTCTGGAGTCAGGATGCCTGGATTCAGATTCCAGCTCCATTGTTTCCTAGCTGTGTGATCTTGGGAATGTTACTACACTTCTCTGTGACTCTATTTCCTCATTCTGTAAAATGGGAATAATAATAGTATTATCTCAGAAAATGGTTGTGAAAATTAAATAAGTTAATATTTTTCAAGTGCTTAAAACAGTGTCTCCTCGTTCTAATCATTGCAGGCATGTAAGATAGTTTCTTTGTATGTTTATTAGTTGCTTATCATCCTCAGAAGGAAGATTTCCTTAATCTTCTTCCTCCTTCCTCCGGCTATATCTTTCTCTAATCTTCCTGATAAAACATGCAAAAGCTTAATTAGGAACTCAGGAGTCACTGGTATTAAGTTGATATGACAGGTCAAGAGGTAGGATCCCTTTACAAAGCAAACTTCCTATCTGATGTGTACAGAGCATCATACATTTGCTGTGAGAGTATTTAAGCCTTCTATACTTGACAAATGAAATTTCATATGCATCAAAGAGTTACAAGGTAAAGGTTGTTGAGATTTACAACAACTAGAAGCCTCAAAAGTGCAACTTTCTCCATCAGGAAGGTGTTTTTTTTCCTTTACTTTATTAGAAATACCTAATGAAGAGAAACTCTTATATGCCTAAATCAAAATGTCAACACTTTCACATAGGTCTGCGAATGTTATAGTCTGGCATAGAAGCATTTAGATAAATTTTTCAACAACTAAATATATATTTTAATTTTGGCTAAGTACAGTTGCATTAGTGAAGAGAGTTTTATGTTTTAACAAATTATGATGGGTAGTAAGTAGTTTAGGAGCCCTATAAGTTACTGCTTCGCAGAGTATAATTTGTAGAGAATACCACCTACAATAGTTTATGTGGAGAAATAATGGATTTGAAGGTCAATTATGTAATTTATGGTAAGAGAAGAAATGACTTACTGTATAAGATTTCCCCATTTGATTCTAGGCATATCTCCTCGAGACACCTAAGACAGAATTATAGTTCAGAGGGAGCTATGCCTAATTACAGCTCTTGGTCAGAATGTCCATATTTTAACCAATAGAATGAACTGTAATTGGGTCCATGTCCCTGCTCCTGCATCGTTGGCACTATGACTTTCCCAGATATATCCAGTGAACCTCTCCAGTTTCTCTATAGCATATTTTATAAGTGGTACTAAATTTAATATTTTTATTATACTATCAAAATTACCATCAGTAGGACAGTTTGAAATGAGAGTTCTTACAAATGGAAGCTTCTACTTTTTAGATATTAAAAAAAAAGTTACCTAAAAAAATAATAAATACTCCTGTGTGTTCTGCTCAGAATAAAAGAATATCTTTTATCAGAGTTTCACAAAATCTGATTTTAGAGAAGAAATACAACATGATAGATAAGGTCAATGTTTTTCCTCCTTTCTTCTGTCCCATTCTCTCTCACCCTTTGAGAGGCATTCACAATAAAAACTGTGCATGAAAACTTCTAGACTGTTTTAACAATTTTTAGACACACAAACATGTTCAATATTATCAGACTGTTTAAAAAGTATCATGTGAATTCTATCAGAATGTGTATCTTATTCCACCATTGGATTTTCTTTTCATGTCAACCCTAGGTTTTTGAAAACTATTTAAACTGATAAATTCATCTAATTAGTTCATTCCTTTAAACTGTTATAATGCTTAAAAAAAAAAAAAAGCCCTTTGCATTGCTTATAGGGGATTGACAATTTGGGTGACAGAAGATTTTTCATCTGAAACCATGGAGGCCAGGAGGACGTAGCACAACATTCTTCAAGTTCCAAAAGAAAAGAACTGTCAACCACCACTGTTTTAGTCCATGATTTCGTGATACACAACAGTAAGTTTTTGAATTCTCTGTACCATTGATCCATTCATCTTTTTCTCCTTTACTATGTGACAACTTTAATTATCTAGCTTTATAAAAGTATTTGATATCTGGAAATCAATTCTCCCTTGCTTGTTTTTAATATATCCTAGGCTATTTTTTTTTTGGCGGTACGCAGGCCTCTCACTGTTGTGGCCTCTCCCGTTGCGGAGCACAGGCTCCGCACGCGCAGGCTCAGCGGCCATGGCTCACAGGCCCAGCTGCTCTGCGGCATGTGGGATCTTCCCGGACCAGGGCATGAACCCATGTCGCCTGTATCGGCAGGTGGACTCAACCACTGCGCAACCAGGGAAGCCCTCCTAGGCTAATTTTTGACATTTATATATCTATATAAATTCTATAAGCAATTTGTTAACTTTTATAAACACTTATTGGAACTTTGGAATAGTGATAACTTCAAGACAGTGAATTTTCCCATCAGTGAAAGTACTATAGCTTCTCTTTAATTTAGGACATACTTTATGCTTTTCAAGAAGATCTTTATTTTTTTCTATAAAACTTTTACACTTCTTTTTAAAATTTATTTCTAGAAAACATAAATCTATTATGTCTCCAGTGAGCCTCAGTCTGTAATACTTTTTATTATATGAGCATCTCTCATATACTGAACATGATTTAACTTTGCTAAGATTTTTGTATGTCACACAAAACAAGTCCTAAGTGCAAGAAAACTAGTTTGCCCATTGCTCAATCAATAAAGTAGGATTGGGCTTCCCTGGTGGCGCAGTGGTTGAGAGTCCGCCTGCCGATGCAGGGGACACGGGTTTGTGCCCCGGTCCGGGAAGATCCCACATGCCGCGGAGCGGCTAGGCGCGTAAGCCATGGCTGCTGAGCCTGTGTGTCCGGAGCCTGTGCTCCGCAACGGGAGAGGCCACAACAGTGAGAGGCCCGCGTACCGCAAAAAATAAATAAATAAATAAATAAAAATGAATAAAGTAGGATTTTATTCCAACACTGAAGGAAAAATTGAAAGCATCTGAATTACTGAGAAACAGTATGCCAATGTATTCAATATAGTGCCTTCATCAGGATCAAGAAATGTTTAAGCATTATTTCAGTTGTACTAATGCTATTGTCCTTAGTAATGTAACCCCTTCTAAAATGTGGCTGCATTATATATATATATATATCACTACATATATTTGTTACATTTCATTTCCAGGAATTTACTTATTGACAGAGCATCTTGCCTAAATAGAAATAATGGAGGAAACAACTGAGGTAAAGTTTCTGATGTGGATACTGAAGATATTGGCGGCAACAGATGTGGAGCTTGTTGGTGACCTTTGAGTAAGAGCATTATACTCACATTCCTCTAACCTCCTAATATATGCAGACATCCATGTCAAAGACCTCCCCCAACTACAGGAAATAAAAGACCTTTTTACCACTTGAGAACATGGAAAAAACTTTTCCAAAGAACAATCTTAAGCAAATTTTAGACAATCAATCAGAGTTTCCTAATCAACTACTGGAGAAAAATCTGTCATTAGTATACTTGTGGTTGTTCCCCTCGAAATCCATGAATTGTTAGCAAAAGAAAATCAGCTTAAGAGCCCCTTTCCTAATTCACTCATCACACACATACATTAAAACAACTGAATGTAATCACTGCAGGTATGTGTGGCTGTTTATCTCAGCCAGTATTATTTTGACATTGTTATTTTGAAAACTTTTGCTCTAATGATATCACTATGTCTTGTGAAGAGGTGGTATTGTATTTACATGGTCTGGACCTCCGATTCAAGTACAGTGTGAAATTCAAACTAGCGTAGATGAAGTTTTAGTTTATTTAAAAAATTTTAAGAACTAAAGAAAGAGTTAATATATAGCTATATAGCTAATAAATTGACTCATTCAATTATCCCTTTTTAAGAAATTAAATATCATCAGTCCCTCCTTTCGTATTTTTCCATATGGTCGCCAATGTCCTCCACACTGGATTGGACTCTAGCTTTGATTTACCCTTTTCTTTCTTGGTAAAGCCTCTTAGCAAATAAAGAGGCTAGAAAGGGTAGTCTAGAGCAATAGAGAAAGAAACAGGAGAGAAATGAAGGGAGGGAAAGATAAAGAAAGTAACTTTTGTAGAGCAACTATTTTGTGCCTAGTAACTGCATCAATCCTAAAAAGAAGGTTGCAGTGTTATTCCTCTTTTGCAAAAGAGAAAACTAAGACCCTGAATTAACATTCTTAAGTCCAGGCAAACAATGAGGAGTAAGGTAAGGAATTAAATCCAGATCTCTCTAACTCAAGTATCCGTGTTCATTCCGTTTTAAGAAAATTTTAATAACCCTATTGCTAAAGACTATAGAGGTGTTTTAGAAATTTGGGGATGTGTGTAAGCTGTCAAAATGTTTAGGAATCACAAGTCATTGCTGGCATCTAATGGGTGATGTTCTAGGATAGTGTCTAGACAGCCTGCAATATTAAGACAATCTTACACAATAAAGGAATGACTTGTGTGTTCTGTGACTCGAAAGTTTTCCTAGAGAGTACCACAGAGAAAAACATCCTGTTTATGATTTTACAAGACTCAAACCTAACTCTGCCTTGCATATAAACAGAAGTATTTTGTTTTAATATATATTGAATTTTCCAGAAATGAAACTTCTGGAAAATTCAGGAAGAAGATTAAAATTTGTTTTGTTTGGAGATTTCCCAAGAGCTATATGCCATTTCAAAAATCTCTTCACTCATGACATTGCTGCTCATGGTAGTTAAGTTACCAGAATCACTTAAGTCACTCATTATCAGTCTGCAATAGTCGCTGACATAGTCATGTGTTTATTTGGTTCTCATATTGAAATGTTAAATATTAAAAAAAAAGTCAAAATACTCTGTTTATTACTTTCCTTTTACTAAATACAACATTATTTATTATGAAATGTTTGCAAGCATCCAGCCACATCATTATGCCAACTCATGTAGTTAATCCTCTATATTTTAATAATGAACATTATTTTAAGTGTTTTTTTCAATATTGTTATTAGACAATTGTATTGGTATTTTAAGCTGATATGGGAAGGCTGGGTAAAGCATTGTGAATTTCATTCAAGACATTAAAGGGATCATGGGTTCTTAAGGGGGTGAGATTTAATGTTTACATCACAATGTAAATTTTGATGTCGTCTGTGCTGAAAATTTTCCAGGATTAAAAAATTGACTTAAGTATGGAACACAAGTTAAAATGTATCCACCAGTAAGCACTAGAGTGGCTTGGGTGTTAGGAGTGATTATTCAAGATCTATTCTATCTTCCCTGCATTGTTAAATAGCTCAAGGTTTGAAGAATTTCACCAGTCGCGCCTATTCCTTGAACTGAAATTAAGGGAATATCACTTCCTTAATGGCGACAGATTCAAGAATAAGCATGTAAACAATTTCTGACCAATAATATTTAAGGGTAATATTGCTGTAGACTACTGGGAAAGTCCTTTCCTATTTTCAAGTAGAGAATTGAGAAACCTCTCTCCTGTGCCAGAGTTAAACAAAGAGGAAACATTCCTGTTGATGCAGACAACTCCTAGGGGAATTAGACCCAGGATAAAGCTAACTCTTTGGTCATCAGAGAGAATCGACAGATTCCTTCATGACACTGTTGACATTAAAGCTTCTACCAATCCTGATGTATATACAACCTATATGCTTTTTCTCAGGTAAGCAAGCATTTTTCTTTACCTTTCAAAGTTAACTTCTTATTGAAGTATAGTATATGTATAGGAGTATATACACATCTTAATGTATAGCTATTTTCAGTTTTCTCTCATTCCTTCTCATTGTCTCAAACAGAAAATCTCATATATCCTTAACTTTTCAACACTTGCTTATCTCCATTTTTAACAAAGAGAAAATAGCCCCCAGGCTAAGAGCCTTCAGCTGACAACAGTATTTCACAAAGATGCCCATGTAACCAGAATCCTGATAAAGAAATAAAATCTTTCCAGCAACCAGAAGTCTCCTGTGTGGCTTCTCCCTTACTACTCTCACAAATGTACCACTATCATGTCCTCTAACTTCTTACACTAATTTAAGTGTAATGGTAACGCAAGTCCATGTACACTTATGTGTCAGGCTGCTTTTTCTCGACTTTATTTTTGTAGCATGCATCCATGATTGGTGTGTAGCTATGGTTCAATCTTTTTCATTGCTATGTAACATGCCATTATATTTATTAATCCATGCTACTGTTGATGGGCATCTGCTTTATTTTTCAGTTTGGGATTATTATGACTAGTTCTACTGTGAACATCCTGTGATGAACATATGTAAGCATTCTTTTTGAATATATACCTAGGAAGGTAGTACATAGGGTATTCATATGCTCAGTTTTATTAAATTCTGCCACATAGTTTTTCAAAATGATTGTACAAACTTATGCTTCTACCAGCAGATTATGAAAATTCCAATTGTTCTACTCCTCACCAACATTTGGATTTGTCAGTCTTTATATTCTAGCCCCTCTGATGGATTTATATTTGTGACTCATTATTTTAATTTACATTTCTAATGACTAATGAAGGAGAACACATTCCATATGTTCATACATATCCCCTTTTATAATGTTCAAATCATCTGCCTATTTTTCTAATTATTTAATTTTCTATTTTTTTCTTATTCATTTGTAGGGCTTTTTTATATTCTTGATATTAGTCCTTTGTCAACTACATGCATTACGAGTATCTGATCATTGATGTCATTGTTGAAACACTGGATTTAGGAGTTCTGTGCTATAAATGTTTAACAACTGGCCCTTCAGGGGTAAAGAAAGCCTTGATTTATAGTGTTTATTGATTTCTGTGGTGTAAATACTCCTGCCATGGCCAATTCAAGGTAATAATCTGAGGTCACTGAACAAAAGTTTTAGGAACACAACATTATATAGTATTTCCACTATAGAAATACAAAAGATGGAAGTAACCTTGAGAACAGATAATAGTAAAATAATTACCAAGTGATATGTTTTGAGTAATTATCATCTTTATTTTAATATAATTTATTTAGGTTTTAGTTTATATAATTTGATTTTTAACAATGGCTGTGTTTACAAAACAAAAACAAACCAAAAAAGCAACAACAAAAAAGGGAACTTCCTGGTGGTCCAGTGGTTAGGACTCTGCGCTTCCAATGCTGGGGACTGGATTCTATCCCTGGTCAGGAAACTAAGGTCCCACAGGCCACGCAGTGAGGCCAAAAAAATCCCCCAAAAACAAGAAGGCTGTGTTTAACAGCCAGCTCACAAAATTCCTGAAAATTAGCTGTTGGCTCTCACAAGTTAGTACAAGCCAGATCCAGTACAACTCTGGAATCTAGTTACCCTGAAGCACCCTTCCTATGAGATCTCTTAAGTAAGCAAGTACATCTTTTAATGATTATTGTATTAAATAATGTTTTATTGAAGCATGCCACACAACAGAAACATGCACATATATTACATGTACAGCTGAATGTACTATCACAAAGTAAACACATTCATGTAACTAACTACCACCTTGACTGAGATATAGACCATTATCAGCCCTGGAAGTCTCTCACATATCCTCTCTCGTGCATTAACCCACAAAAGTAAACATGACTTTGATTCAGCATCATTGATTAGAGGGGTTTTGAACTTTGCATATGGAATTATACTTTTTTAATGTAGAAAAAAGTTACTGTCAAAACTTTACATCACGTTATATAGTTATATACATCACTAATACTGCACAACAACAAGGCAGGGTATTCCCAAGTGTGTGACACACACAGTGGTGGTGATTTTAGTCAGTGTTACTGATGCATCATTCAATAGTGGCAAGAAAGTTACTCCTTTTTAATTCTTATATTTTTTAAGAATATCTAATTCTTTGTTATTCTCTAGGCTTCCATCAAAGACAAGTCTCAGCAAGGTACTATTAAGTCCTTAGCATCTCCCAAACCGTTGTTCTCCCTCTTTTGACATTGGGGAATCAGGCTTTAAAGGGAATTTGGCTGGCAACTGTCTCAAGCTGGAACTCAATTACATTGTTTTGTATTCGTTGATTTACATTTTTATTTATCGTCAATTCATGAAATACTAATTTCACATCTCTAGTACTAATATAAAATTTCCCTTTCAAATAAATGACCTAAAGTATAAAAGTGAGTCTATTTCATAAAATTTCTTATCTAGGAGTAGGATTTATACTTGTATATGTTAACCATTTTATTGGAAGTACACTATTAAAAATTTGAGAAACTCTGCTTTTGAAATCTACTGTTTCATATAAGGGCAAAGGCACAGAATACCTACACTGAGGAAAGCCAGTAAGTGTCAACAGGGTGTTTTGACTCTGTAGAGTAAAATGCATTCAGAGAGGCTGTGAGGACAGAGAATTGGTGGAATTTCCATGTCAGGGACTTCACCATCACTCTCTAATGAAGTTTCCTTGAGGAAGTAGGTTTCGAAAGTGTTCTGACAGATTTGGTGGCCCCGATATGTTCTAGAAAGATTTGCAAATAGAATGTTACCTGTCCACTGTTGCTGTCATTTGAAATATTTGACTAGGTTATATTTCCAATAAAATGTACAAAACTCTCTCATATTTTAAATGAAATTGAGCTGTCTGTAGTGAGGTGGATGGACCTAGAGTCTATCATACAGAGTGGAATAAGTCAGAAAGAAAAACAAATACCGTATGCTAACACATATATATGGAATCTAAAAAAAAAAAAAAAAGAAATGGTCATGAAGAACCTACAGGCAGGACGGAATAAAGACGCAGACCCTTTGCAAATGAAGCAACTGACAAAGGATTAATTTCCAAAATTTACAAGCAGCTCATGCAGCTCAATAACAAAAAAACAAACAACCCAATCCAAAAATGGGCAGAAGACCTAAATAGACATTTCTCCAAAGAAGATATACAGATCGCCAACAAACACATGAAAGAATGCTCAACATCATTGATCATTAGAGAAATGCAAATCAAAACTACAATGAGATATCATCTCACTCCAGTCAGAATGGCCATCATCAAAAAATCTAGAAACAATAAATGCTGGAGAGGGTGTGGACAAAAGGGAACACTCTTGCACTGCTTATGGGAATGTGAATTGGTACAGCCACTATGGAGAACAGTATGGAGGTTCCTTAAAAATCTACAAATAGAACTACCATATGAACCAGCAATCCCACTACTGGGCATATACCCTGAGAAAACCATAATTCAAAAAGAGTCATGTACCAAAATGTTCATTGCAGCTCTATTTACAATACCCCAGAAATGGAAACAACCTAAGTGCCCATCTTCGGATGAATGGATAAAGAAGATGTGGCACATATATACAATGGAATATTACTCAGCCATAAAAAGAAATGAAATTGAGCTATTTGTAATGAGGTGGATAGACCTAGAGTCTTTCATACAGAGTGAAGTAAGTCAGAATGAGAAAGACAAATACCGTATGCTAACACATTTATATGGAATTTAAGAAAAAAAAATGTCATGCAGAACCTAGGGGTAAGACAGGAATAAAGCCACAGACCTACTAGAGAACGGACTTGAGGATATGGGGAGGGGGAAGGGTGAGCTGTGACAAAGCGCGAGAGAGGCATGGACATATATACACTACCAAACGTAAGGTAGATACCTAGTGGGAAGCAGCCGCATGGCACAGGGAGATCAGCTCGGTGCTTTGTGACTGCCTGGAGGGGTGGGATAGGGAGGGTGGGAGGGAGGGAGATGCAAGAGGGAAGAGATATGGGAACATATGTATATGTATAACTGATTCACTTTGTTATAAAGCAGAAGCTAACACACCATTGTAAAGCAATTATACCCCAATAAAGATGTTAAAAAAAAAAAAAGAATTTGAGTTAGAAAAGAAAATGGGCAGAACTATTTTTCTTTTTTGTTGCTAACTCCAACTTTTGTGATTTATGAGTACATAAGACGAAAAAAAAAAAAGACGCAGACCTACTAGAGAATGGACTTGAGGATACGGGGAGGGGGAAGGGTAAGCTGGGACAAAGTGAGAGAGTGGCATGGACATATATACACTACCAAATATAAAACCAGTAGCTAGTGGGAAGCAGCTGCATAGCACAGGGAGATCAGCTTGGTGCTTTGTGACCACCTAGAGGGGTGGGATAGGGAGGGTGGAGGGAGATGCAAGAGGGAGGAGATATGGGGACATATGTGTATGTATAGCTGATTCACTTTGTTATAAAGCAGAAACTAACACACCATTGTAAAGCAATTATACTCCAATAAAGATGTTTAAAAAAATGTATGTGCAGTATGCTTTACTGAGCATATCTAATAAGTATGTGGAAAATATACTGGATTCGTTTCCACGAGAAACACACATGTCAGTTTGCCCAATCTGCACCATAATGCCGGCATAGGGATAGGAGTGGGACTGGGGGGTGGGGGGGATGTGTGAACTGTCTGAACGTATAATTCCTCCCAGAATGAAATCCTCTGGTGCATCTGTTATGTATGTAGACTTTTTTTTTTAAATGTAGTTTAGTGTGAGCCAAGCAGGTGTGCAGTTCTCTCACCCATGAGATCACATAAAATAAAAAGTTCATGACTGTCCACAAGCTCAGAACAGCAAGGATCAGGAAAGGTCCACCCCTTTGTTCACACCAACTGAGTTTCAAATCCATGGCTCTCATGGGGAATTTCTAAGTGGACTAGTGACCCTGGAACAAGACTGCACAATTTGGCAAAAGAGTTACTTCTTTTTTCTAGTATCTTGACATTGAGGTCCTATTCAGAGCAATGGTTTTGATTCTTGATAGTGAGATAAAAGCATAAGAAAGTGACTAACAGTCCCTTACTGGGTATGCGTTCCTGTGTGTGTGTGTGTATGACAGATGTGTGGGCTCAACCCAGCTTTGTTTAATGGAATGGTTTCATTTTCCCTCAAATATCTGTATTTCTCCCACTTTTCCATCTCACTTTCTGTTCTAAAAATCACACAGTACATTTTCACCAAAGCTAAGCTTTTGTCTCTCCTATTCCTTTCCTGTTTGGGTCTGTTCTCATCCCCCAGTCGGCAATTTGCTTATAAATTCAGTCAGTTCAACCAGCATAAACCCTTCCTCCCCAGGAGTACTGGAGTTTCAGGCCACCGGAGTATAGCAAGAAGAAACTACCCCTAAATTTTGAAATTTCACATTGCTTTTCCTATTTCAGTGGTTCCTCTTAGTATTCTCATATCAGAAGTGGAATTTCCAGAAAAACCATATAATAGAGAAGGGTATTTGTCTGTGTCCCTAAGGGCATATGTACAAGGAAAATGCATCTCAGACTACAAAATTAAAACCACCAGCCCTCACAGCACCCTTGCCATTATAGTGACCCACATAAGCAGTAGAATGTAGCTACTAAGGGACTCAGGAGGTTTCTCTGAGAATACACAGGAAATCAGAGGTTTCCTTCTTTGCGCCTTAGCTCCACTCTCCTCTGTTTAGATGCCTTTCCAGGTTGTTATCTGCTAGATACATCCTTTACATGAAACGTCTTATTTCTGCTTATAAAGAAGAGAGCCGTCTAAATTGTTTTAATACATGACAGCTGTTATATACAGAAATGCTTTGTGACCTCTTAAGCGTTAAACTAGATTGTTAAAGCAACAGTAGGAAACAGTAAAATTGGTTGTTCTGTTGCCCCAACTCAGCATGATCTACAGCTGGTGCTTCTTCCTAATAGCTATGTGTGGGACGATCAACACCCAGTTTGCTTTTATTTTGCAGTCACCATTGGCTCATTAGGCTTCCTGTATGGGAAGTAGCAGTCTCTGATTTACTGAGGCAGCATATAAGTAAACACCTTCCATTACAACAACTCCCAGCACACCTTCCAAACCTCTATAAAGGAATTCCTCAAGCAGTGACTCATACAGCCACATCTGGGGAAGACCTCAGTCAGACTTTCAGAGCACATAATCATCACAGGGCAAAGTCATTAGATAATTGGGATAGGAACTAGAGAGAAGGATGAAATTTCATATTTTCATAGAAATTAAAAGGATGTACTCCTGTTTAAAACCAGGGCTAGTTTCCATCATATTTCCCAGGCAATCAAGAATCAATAATCGATCTCTGGTATGTCAGAGAAGATCTGATGAAAAGAGAGCAGTGATCGCTAGTGATTCCAGGCTATTAGAGGTAATTTGTCCAGAGAAATATGTTCAAGAGGCACTCCTGATGCCTTCATAGTTGTAATTCTGGCTTCAAAATCAGTATTTCAAAGTTACAGACATATTAATGTCCCACTGTTGGAGATATGTCGAAAGAAAATGAAACTTCAGCAAGCATTCTCTCCTTCTCTCACTGTGCTGAGCATTCATTACCGAAAGTAAAAGAAAAAAATAATAAAGCTAGGTAGCACATTTGATTATTATTTTGATTACATATCATCATGTCTATGTGGTACAATGTTCTTGAAACACTGATTTAACCATAGTCCCTACCCTTAGAGGATTAACAACTAAGGAACAGAGGGACATCCAAAAATATATAACAGCAGTAGAAATCAAGAGTGGAAGGGTTAAATATGGAACTCATTTTTAAATTGGGAGTTTGGGTTTAAAGGAAACTTTAAAAAAATAATTTAAACACCAAATGCTATTAGCTGTGTGTTAATTTTAATTCACATTTTAGTATTTTTCTTTTATCTTATTTTATTCTTCCTTCTTAAACTGAGGTAGTAAGATTGACATCTAAACAAAAATAAATAGTCCAAACTAATATGGACTTTAAACTCGGATAAGAATAGGAGAAACTGAGAGAAGAGCAACAAAAAAAGCAAACATTTCACATAGGTGAGAAAGCAAAGTTCCACAAGAAATGAGGAGAAGACCTATCAAGACATTAAAAAGTGATTTAATGCTTATGTTTTTACTTTTCTTCACTGGAGGTTGGAATGAGTCCTAATGATGGGAGAGATACAGAGACAGAGGAAGAGGAAGAAAGAGGGTGGGGTGGAGAGAATGTTGGCAAAACAAACAAGTTAAAATGTCAAGATTTAGACAGAAGAGTCGGGAAGGGAAAAAAAGGAGAGTGCATTGCATCTTAAATCAGACAGCTGCTGGATACTGGAGCTAGCTCTTCAAAAAGAACTCAGGGAAAATAACTGAAGCCAGAAGACAAAGTGCCTTTTGGATCTTGCCTAGCTGCTGTTACTGTGTAGCACTTTGGAAGAAAAACATTGTGTAAATTTACTAAATAAATAAAGCTTTGGCAATGTATTTACTGTTTTTTCCTTTTTAAAAAATTTTTTTCCTGGATTACAGCTGATTTCCAATGTTGTGTTAGTTTCAGGTGTACAGTAAAGTGAATCAGTTATACGTATACCTATGTCCACTCTTTTTTAGATCCTTTTCCCATATAGGTCATTACAGAGTACTGAGTAGAGTTCCCTGTGCTATACAGTAGGTCCTTATTAATTATCCATTTTATATATAGTAGTATGTAAATGTCAATCCCAATCTCCCAATTTATCCCACCCACCTCTTTCCTGCCTGGTAACCATAAGTTTGTTTCCTACATCTGTGACTCTATTTCTGTTTTGTAAATAAGTTCATTTGTGTCATTTTTTAGATTCCACATATAAGCAATATCATATGGTCTTTGTCTGACTTACTTCGCTCAGTATGACAATCACTAGGTCCATCCATGTTGCTGCAAAAGGCATTATTTCATTCTCTTTTTATGACTGAGTAATGTTCCATTGTATATAGATACCACATCTTCTTTATCCACTCTTTGTCAATGGACATTTAGGTTGCTTCCATGTCTTGGCTATTGTATAAAATGTTGCAATGAACATTGGGGTGCATGTATCTTTTTGAATTATGGTTTTTCCAGATATAAGCCCAGGAGTGGGATTGCTGGATCATATGGTAATTCTATATTTAGTTTTGTAAGGAAACTCCATATTGTTCTTCATAACGGTTGTATCAATTTACATTCCAACAGTGTAGGAGGGTTCCCTTTCTCCACACCCTCTCCAGCATTTATTGTGTGTAGATTTTTCATGATGGCCATTCTGACCTGTGTGATTTGATAACGTCATTGCAGTTTTGATTTGCATTTCTGTAATAATGTTGAGCATCTTTACATGTGCTTTTTGGCCATCTGTGTGTCTTCTTTGAAGAAATGTCGGCTTAGATCTTCTGCCCATTTTTTGACTGGGTTGTCTGTTTATTTTTTTGATATTGAGATAAATGACCTGTTTGTATATTTTGGAGATTAATCCCTTGTTGGTCCCTTCATTTGCAAATACTTCTCCCATTGTGAGGGTTGTCTTTTTGTTTTGTTTATGGTTTCCTTTTCTGTGAAAAAGCTTTTAAGTTTAATTAGGTCCCATTTGTATATTTTTTGTTTTTATTTTAATTACTCTAGGTGGATCAAAAAAGATTTTGCTGCGATTTATGTCAGAAAGTGTTCTGCCTATTTTCCTCCAAGAGATTTTTTTAAATACCTTTATTGGAGTATAATGCCTTACAACGGTGTGTTAGTTTCTGCTTTATAACAAAGTGAATTAGTTATACATATATCCACATATCTCCTCCCTCTTGCATTTCTCTCCCACCCTCCCTACCCCACCCCTCTAGCTAGTCACAAAGCACCAAGCTGATCTCCCTGTGCTATGTGGCTGCTTCCCACTACCTGTCTATTTTACATTTGATAGTGTATATATTTCCATGCCACTCTCTCACTTCGTCCCAGCCTCCTCTTCCCACTCCCTGTGTCCTTGTCCTCAAGTCCATTCTCTATACCTGCATCTTTATTTTTGACCTCCCACTAAGTTTTTCAGAACCTTTTTTTTTTTTTTAGATTCCATATATATGTGTTAGCATATGGTATTTCTTTTTCTCTTCCTGACTTACTTTACTCTGTATGACAGACGCTAGGTCCATCCACCTCACTACAAATAACTCAATTTCATTTCTTTTTATGGATGAGTAATATTCCATTGCATACATGTGCCACATCTTCTTTTTCCATTCATCAGTTGATGGACACTTAGGTTGCTTCCATGTCCTGACTATTGTAAATAGAGCTGCCATGAACATTGTGGTACATGACTCTTTTTGAATCATGGTTTTCTCAGGGTATGTGCCCAGTAGTGGGATTGCTGTGTCGTATGGTAGTTCCATTTTTAGTTTTTTAAGGAAACGCCATACTGTCCTCCATAGCGGCTGTATCAATTTATATTCCCACCAACAGTGCAAGAGGGTACCCTTTTCTCCACACCCTCTCCAGCATTTATTGTTTGTAGATTTTTTGACGATGGCCATTCTGACTGGTGTGAGATGATACCTCCTTGTACTTTTGATTTGCATTTCTCTAATGATTAGTGATGTTGAGAATCCTTTCATGCGTTTGTTGGCAATCTGTATAACTTCTTTGGAAAAATGTCTATTTAGGTCTTCTCCCTATTTTTGGATTGGGTTATTTGTTTCTTTGATACTGAGCAGCATGAGCTGCTTGTAAATTTTGGAGATTAATCCTTTGTCAGTTGTTTCTTTTGCAAATACTTTCTCCCTTTCTGAGGGTTGTCTTTTGGTCTTGTTTATGTTTCCTTTGCTGTGCAAAAACTCTGAAGTTTCATTAGGTCCCATTTGTTTATTTTTATTTCCATTTCTCTAGAAGGTGGGTCAAAAAGGATCTTGTTGTGATTTATGTCACCGAATGTTCTGCCTATGTTTCCTCTAAGGTTTTATAGTGCCTGGCCTTACATTTAGGTCCTTATTCCATTTTGAGTTTATTTTTGTATATGGTGTTAGGGAGTGTTCTAATTTAGTTATTTTACATATAGCTATCCAGTTTTCCAAGCACCATTTATTGAAGAGGCTGTCTTTTCTCCACTGAATATTCTTGCCTCCTTATCAAAAATAAGGTGAGCATATATGCGTGGTTTTATCTCTGGGCTTTCTATCCTGTTCCATTGATCTATATTTCTGTTTTTGTGCCAGTATCATACTCTCTTGATTATTGTAGCTTTGCAGTATAGTCTGAAGTCAAGAAGTCTGATTCCTCCTGCTTTATTTTTCTTTCTCAAGATTGCTTTAGCTATTCTTTTGTGTTTCCATACAAAGTGTGAAATTTTTTATTCTGGTTCTGTGCAAAATGCCAGTGGTAGTTTCATAGGGACTGCACTGAATCTGTAGATTGCTTTGGGTAGTATAGTCATTTTCACAATGTTGATTCTTCCAATCCAAGAACATGGTATGTATCTCCATCTGTTTGTCTCACCTTTCATTTCTTTTATTGGTGTCTTATAGCTTTCTGCATACAGGTCTTTTGTCTCCTTAGGTAGGTTTACTCCTAGGTATTTTATTCTTTTTGTTGCAAAGGTAAATGGGAGTGTTTCCTTAATTTCTCTTTCAGATTTTTCATCATTAGTGCATAGGAATGCAAGAGATTCATTGATTAGCTCTAGTAGTTTTCTGGTAGCATCTTTAGGATTCTCTATGTATAGTATCATGTCATCTGCAAACAGTGACAGTTTTACTTCTTTTCTGATTTGGATTCCATTTATTTCTTTTTCTTCTCTGATTGCTGTGGCTAAAACTTACAAAACTAAGTTGAATAATAGTGGTGAGTGTAGACAACCTTGTCTTGTTCCTTATCTTAGAGGAAATGGTTTCAGTTTTTCAACATTGAGAACGATGTTGGCTATGGGTTTGTCATATATGGCCTTTATTATGTTGAGGTAAGTTCCTTCTATGCCTACTTTCTGGAGGGTTTTTATCATAAATGAGTGTTGAATTTTGTCAAAAGCTTTTTCTGCATCTATTGAGATGATCATATGGCTTTTTCCTCAATTTGTTAATATGGTGTATCATATTAATGGATTTGTGTATATTGAAGAATCCCTGCATTTCTGGGATAAACTCCACTTGATCATGGTGTATGATGCCTTTAATGTGCTGTTTGATTCTGTTTGCAAGTATTTTGTTGAGGATTCTTATATCTATGTTCATCAGTGATACTGGCCTGTAGATTTCATTCTTACTGACACTTTGGTTTTGGTAACAGGGTGATTGTAGCCTCGTAGAATGAGTTTGGGAGTGTTCCTCCCTCTGCTGTATTTTGGAAGAGTTTGAGAAGGATAGGTGTTAGCTCTTCTCTAAATATTTCATAGAATTCGCCTGGGAAGCCATCTGGTCTGGGGCTTTTGTGTGTTCGAAGATTTTTAATCACAGTCTCTATTTCACTGCTTGTGACTGGTCTGTTTATATTTTCTGTTTCTTCCTGGTTCAGTCTTGGAAGGTTGTGCTTTTCTAAGAATTTGTCCATTTCTTCCAGGTTGTCCATTTTATTGGCATATAGCTGCCTGTAGTAATCTCTCATGATCCTTTGTATTTCTGCAGTGTCAGTTGTTACTTCTTTTTTATTTCTAATTCTACTGATTTGAGTCTTCCCCCTTTTTTTCATGATGAGTCTGGCTAATGGTTTATCAATTTTGTTTATCTTCTCAGAGAACCAGCTTTTAGTTTTATTGATCTTTGCTATTAGTTCCTTCATTTCTTTTTCATTTTCTTCTGATCTGATTTGATCTGATGGTTTCGTTCCTTCTACTAACTTTGGGGTTTTTTTGTTCTTCTTTCTCTAATTGCTTTAGGTGAAAGGTTAGGTTGTTTATTTCAGATGTTTCTTGTTTCTTGAGGTCGGATTGTTTTGCTATAAACTTCCCTCTTAAAAGTGCTTTGGCTGCATCCCATAGGATTTGGGTCGCGACATATATATATATCTTTTTTTTTTTTTGCAGTACATGGGCCTCTCACTGTTGTGGCCTCTCCCATTGCAGAGCACAGGCTCCAGACGCGCAGGCCCAGCGGCCATGGCCCATGGGCCCAGCCGCTCCACGGCATGTGGGGTCTTCCCGGACCAGGGCACGAACCCACGTCCCCTGCATCAGCAGGCGGACTCTCAACCACTGCGCCACAAGGGAAGCCCTGGGTCGTCATATTTTCACTGTCATTTGTTTCTAGGTATGTTTTGATTTCCTCTTTGATTTCTTCAGTGATCTCTTGGTTATTTAGTAGTGTACTGTTTAGACTCCATGTGTTTGTAATTTTTACAGACTTTTTTTCCTGTAACTGATATGTAGTCACAGAGCATTGTGGTCAGAAAAGATACTTGATATGATTTCAATTTCCTTAAATTTACCAAGGCTTGATTTGTGACCCAAGATACGATCTATCCTGGAGAAAGTTCCACGAGCACTTGAGAATGTTCCATGAGCACTTGAGAAGAAAGTGTATGTGTTGTTTTTGGATGGAATGTCCTAAAAATATCAATTAAGTCCATCTTGCTTAATGTATTATTTAAAGCTTGTTTTCCTTATTTATTTGCATTTTGGATGATCTGTGCATTGGTGAAACTGGGGTATTAAAGTCCCCTACTATGATTGTGTTACTGTCGATTTCCCATTTTATGGCTGTTAGTATTTGCCTTATGTATTAAGGTGCTCCTATGTTGGGTGCATAAATATTTACAATTGTTATATCTTCTTCTTGGAATGATCCCTTGATCATTATGTAGTGTCCTTCTTTGTCTCTTGTAATAGTCTTTATTTTAGAGTCTATTTTGTCTGATATGAGAATTGCTACTCCATCTTTCTTTTGATTTCTATTTGCATGGAATATCTTTTTCCATCCCCTCACTTTCACTGTGTATGTGTCCCTAGGTCTGAAGTGGGTCTCTTGTAGACAGCATATATACAGGTCTTGTTTTTGTATCCATTCAGCCAGTCTATGTCTTTTGGTTGGAGCATTTAGTCCATTTACATTTAAGGTAGTTATTGATTTGTATGTTCCTATTATCATTTTCTTAACTGTTTTGCATTTGTTATTGTAGGTCTTTTCCTTCTCTTGCGTTTCCTGCCTAGAGAACTTCCTTTAGCATTTGTTGTAAAGCTGGTTTGGTGGTGCTGAATTCTCTTAGCTTTTGCTTGTCTGTAAAGGTTTTAATTTCTCCATTGAATCTGAATGAGATGCGTGCTGGGTAGAGTAATCTTGGTTGTAGGTTTTTCTTTTTCATCACTTTAAATATGTCCTGCCACTCCATTCTGGCTTGCAGAGTTTCTGCTGAAAGATCAGCTGTTAACCTTATGGGGATTCGCTTGTATGTTGTTTTATTTCCCTTGCTGCGTTTTATATTTTTTCTTTGTATTTAATTTTTGATAGTTTGATTAATATGTGTCTTGGCATGTTTCTCCTTGGATATATCCTGTATGGGACTCTCTGCACTTCCTGGACTTGATTGACTATTTCACTTCCCATATTAGGGAAGTTTTCAACTATAATCTCTTCAAATATTTTCTCAGTCCCTTTCTTTTTCTCTTCTTCTTCTGGGACCCCTATAATTCAAATGTTGGTGTATTTAATGTTGTCCCGGATGTCTCTGAGACTGTCCTCAATTCTTTTCGTTCTTTTTTCTTTATTCTGCTTTGAGGTTCTCATTTCCACTATTTTATCTTCCAGGTCACTCATCAGTTCTTCTGCCTCAGTTATTCTGCTATTGATTACTTCTAGAAAAATTTTAATTTCATTTATTGTGTTGTTCATCATTGTTTGTTTGCTCTTATTTCTTCTAGGTCCTTGTTAAATGTTTCTTGTATTTTCTCCATTCTATTTCCAAGATTTTGGATCATCTTTACTATCATTACTCTGAATTCTTTTGCAGGTAGACTGCCTATTTCCTCTTCATTTGTTTGGTATGCTGGGTTTTTGCCTTGCTCCTTCATCAGCTTTGTTTTTCTCTCTCTTCTTATTTTGCTTAACTTACTGTGTTTTTGGTTTCCTTTTTACAGGCTGCAGGTTCATAGTTCCTGTCATTTTTGGTGTCTGCCCCCAGTGGCTAAGTTTTGTTCAGTTGGTTGTGTAGGCTCCCTGGTGGAGGGGCCTTGTGCCTGTGTTCTGGTAGATGAGGCTGGATCTTGTCTTTCTGGTGGGCAGGACTGTGTCCAGTGGTGTGTTTTGAGATGTCTGTGACCTTATTATGATTTTAGGCAGCCTCTCTGCTAATGGGTGGGGTTGTATTTTGTCTTGCTAGTTGTTTGGAATAGGGTGTGCAGCACTGTAGCTTGCTGGTTGTTGAGTGGAGCTGGGTCTTGACACTGAGATGTAGTTCCCTGGGACAGCTTTTGCTGTTTGATATTGAGTGGAGCCAGGAGGTCTCTGGTGTACCAATGTCCTGAACTTAGCTCTCCCATCTCAGAGGCACAGGCCTGATACTTGGCCAGAGTTCCAAGACCCTGTCAGCCACAGGGCTCAGAAGAAAGGTGAGAAATAAAAGAAAGAATAGATGAAATAAAATAAAATAAAGTTATTAAAATAAAAAAATTAAAATATTATTAAAGATTTAAAATTAATATTAAAAAAAGAAGGAAAGAAAGAAGAGAGCAACCAAACCAAAAAACAAATCCACCAATGATAACAAGTGCTGAAAACTGTACAAAAAGCAAAAAAAAAGGACAGACAGAATCCTAGGACAAATGGTAAAGGAAAGCTATACAGACAAAATCTCACAATGAAGCCAACACATGCACACTCTCTTCTCTTCTCTTCTCCAGCTCCTGGGGTTCAGCTTTGTATTTGGCCCCGCCTCTGCGTGTAGATCTCCTGAGAGCATCTGTTCTTCATTCAGACACGACGGGGTTAAAGTAGCAGCTGATTAGGGGGCTCTGGCTCACTCATTTCGGGGTGAGGGAGGGGTACGGAATGTGAGGCGAGCCTGCAGTGGCAGAGGCCAGCGTGACATTGCACTAGCCTGAGGTACACCGTATGTTCTCCCGGGGAAGCTGTCGCTGAGTCACGGGACCCTGGCCTTGACAGGTTGCACAGGCTCCCAGGAGGGGATGTGTGGATAGTGACCTGTGCTTGCACACAGGCTTCTTAGTGGCCGCAGCAGCAGCCTTAGCATTTCATGCCCGTCTCTGGGGTCTGCACTAATAACCAACACTTACGCCCATCTCTGGAGCTCGTTTAGGTGGTGCTCTGAATCCCCTCTCCTCGCACACCCCAAAACAATGGTCTCTTGCCTTTTAGGCAGTTCCAGACTTTTTCCCAGACTCCCTCCTGGCTAGCTGTGGCACAGTAGCCCCCTTCAGGCTGTGTTCATGCAGCCAACCCCAGTCCTCTCCCTGGGATCTGACCTCAGAAGCCCAAGCCTCAGCTCCCAGCCCCCACCCCTGCCTGAGGAGGGAGCAGACAAGTCTCTCAGGCTGGTGAGTGCTGGTTGGCAGCGATCCTCTGTGCGGGAATCTCTCCACTTTGCCCTCCACACCCCTGTTGCTGTGCTCTCCTTCATGGGTTTGAAGCTTCCCCACCCCTGCGACCCCTCTTCTCTGCCAGTGAAGGGGCTTCCTAGTGTGTGGAAACTTTTCCCCCTTCACAGCTCCCTCCCAGAGGGGCAGGTCCTGTCCCTATTCTTTTGTCTCTGTTTTTTCTTTTTTCTTTTGCACTGTCCATGTACGTGGGGAGTTTCTTGCCTTTTGGGAAGTCTGAGGTCTCCTGCCAGTGCTCAATAGGTGTTCTGTAGAAGTTGTTCCACGTGTAGATGTATTTCTGATGTATTTGTGGGGAGGAAGGTGATCTCCACCTCTTATTCCTCCGCCATCTTGAAGGTCTCCCTGGCAATGTACTTAAATTGTGTTGAAAACCAAAGCACTTCAGGGTGCCGAGTAGTATTAAATCAATAAAGTGAACTTTACTACCTGTAAATATATTCTATTCACATAGGTCATTACCCAGACTTCACAATGATATTCTGATTAATAGTGCATGGAGTAGATCTCCCAGATGCCAGCCAGATGTTCAGAGAAAACTAATGTTGTTTGACTTAAGGAGAAAAGAATAAATCATATGTCCTCTGACATACGTAATGGAACAAATGGAAAACATCCCATGTGAGTTCCATACTTATTTCAACATTCTATTTAAAGATGAGAAAGAAAATCCTATATAATTTCTAGGCCAACATAAAAATAAAGGAGAAAAAAATACCATTTAAATATAGTCAATGAGCATAAATGATTAAACATACCTGTTATAATTTAACAATAATATTTTTGGTTTTTGTTAATACTGTCATTATAAAAGATGATCAATGGTATTTTGCAACCCACCACTGTTTGAAGACAAGTCCGAAAGTGTAAAGTAGCAGATTGGTAATAATATGAGGAAAAATTCAGTCCCCAGTGAAACAATCTTACGGATCCAGATATGAAGGAATGTTTTCCAAATTTCAAATTACCAGAGGTTTTAAGGATCATCAGACATTGAGTATAGAAACACAGTGCATCTTAAGATATACTTGTAATATTAAAAAGTAGCATTTTTTCCTTTTGCTTAGTTACTGCAAATGATTAGAAACGAAGATATGTCCTTTTCAAAATAAATCTATCAATCTCTACTTTGATAGACTTGTCTGATGCTATGATCTTTTATAGTTATTACATTATAACAAACAGAGAGTTGACCTATGAACAGCTTGGGGGTTAAGGGCACTGCCCATCTGCACAGTTGAAAATCCACATATAACTTGCAGTCAGCCCACCATATTCCAGATTCCTCCTTATATGCGGTTCCTCATCCATGAATTCAACCAGCCTGGATCATGTATTAGTGTAGTATTTATTACTGAAACAAAAAATCCAAGTATAAGTGGACCCACACAGTTCAAACCTGTGTTGTTCAAGGATCAACTGCAGTTAAAAAGCCAACATTAAAAAAAAAAAAGAAATGGGAAAGATAGGATAAAATACTCTTAAAGAAAAGAGAAAGGAAATCCAGTGGTGGGCTAGGAAATTTTTAACAAATGGCCACCAGAAAAAAAGAGGCTTGATTCATAGTATGTGCCAATCACCATGGTGTAAATACTCCCACCATGGTCAATTTCATGCTGCTAACATGATGTCAATGAACACAGAGTGGGGGAAAGAAGATGTGCTCCCATGAGCTCTAGCTCTGACATACTACTGAAGAACCATCCTATTTGCTCATGGAGTGGAGCTAACAATCTCTTGTTAATGGCCAAGATTTCTTCTAAGCCAGGTTGGCAGACAGCAGGGTGGGTAGCTGGCTGGGACATATTTGTATAATACACTGTGGTTTGGTTGATTCTACAACAGGGAATGTTGTAGAGTGTAGTATTCCTGCTATTGTGATGAGGAAATGTGTTATGGTATGCTAAAGAAAAATGAAAGGGTGAATAAAGACAGGCCTCAATAATGGAAAATGTCTGTCATCTGACCAGTGGATTGAATTTAGTTGTGTGTTATCAGGTTTGCGCTAAATTGATCAGGACCTACCATCCATGTTTTGAACCTACATTTCCACAGTTTCTCTTACTTTTCTTTTTTTTTTTTTTTACAAAAAATAATGTAAGGTGGTCTATTTTTCTACTCTTATATGTAGACAGATTTCACTGAGTGAGATATAAAACATTCTGTTCTACTCTATTTTATACTATGCTGTGCTATGCTACTTTATATGTATTTATCATGACCCTAATATGTGCCTAAATTCTTCTAACCAGTATGGTGGATGAAAATAAATATAGGATACTGTCCTGTTCCTCTAAAAACTTAGAACCTAAATTATTATATAGTGTATAGCAACAAGAAACAGATCAGGTACAGACCAAGAATTTGGAATGAGACTCCAAAAAAAGAATAAATGACTATTTTGTATCCTAAAGTATAAGTAGATAATACTTTTATATATTAGAGCACAGAGACCAACCACATCCCTAGGAGTTTTGTCAAGCAGTTTTCATTTAAGTTTAAAATATTATATAAGGTTTAATCTATTAAGTGAAACTACTATATCTTATTCCTGTGTTCTTCATTATACCTATATGCTCAACAAACACATAGGTCATGCACTGAAATACAATATTCACGAATTAGAAAATTCCGATAATTTTTAAAATGATATATCTACTTATATTATTAAACTTATTATTAAACTAAGTCTTAGAAAATACAAACTTTTCTCAGTTGCATATATTGACAAACTTGGAAGTTAGGCTTTCAATAACTGAGAAACAAATATGGCTTGACCTCCAGTGATATCTTTTGACAGGTATCAAGGCTTTTTAGCATTAAGTTAGACTGAATAGGTAAAAGAGAGGAAACAAGTGTAATATCTGGGATAGTCATCATTTGCTCTAACTTTAGTTTCTTTTTGTTTTTTGTTTTTTTTTTGCGGTACGTGGGCCTCTCACTGTTGTGGCCTCTCCCGTTGTGGTGGCCTCTCCCGTTGCGGAGCACAGGCTCCGGACGCGCAGGCTCAGCGGCCATGGCTCACGGGCCCAGCCGCTCCGCGGCATGTGGGGTCTTCCCGGACCAGGGCACGAACCCGTGTCCCCTGCATCGGCAGGCGGACTCTCAACCACTGCGCCACCAGGGAAGCCCTAGCTTTAGTTTCTTGCATGAACTCCTTAAGCTCTGAGCCCCTTTTCTTCCTTGAGATATATAACATTTCATAACACTATATGAATTACAAATCCAGATGTACTGTAGAAATGACGTATTGATTTCCTAAGATGAGAAGCATCAATCTCACTCACAATGACTTTCAGAAATACCCTGATTCTTTTATTTCTGGCCAGTTTAAATGTGAATGAGCTTGTGTCACGACCTCTCTTTATAAACGTTTGTATATTTTTCCTCACAGTACACCAGTATTCCTTGCTTTAACCCACCTCACCACAAGACACTGCATTATCATGGTGTTTCTTTTAGCTGCCTTTAAGATTCTTGTTGGCTCATGAGTCAAAGTCCTTTGCCAAGAAGTACAATAAATTCTACAATGAGGGTATCTAGCTATGATATACATACTTGACATAATACTACTTGTGAATTTTATTTTCATAATAACAAATTAATCTGCAGTATTAAATGATGAAGATACAGGTCAATAGTGAACAAGGGTACTGCGTTCAGAACGTCACGAGCGTATGGCTCTTGTGACTAAAATATAATGCTTTGCGTTGGAAAGTTCCATTGAGAACGTCGTGAAGGACATATGCACATACACCTTTTTAAATATTTGGGGAAGACCTTAGATAGCAACTGCTTCAAAGCACTCATTTTTAAGTGATAGATTTAAGGTTTTGTCCCTCAGTCATGTAGTCAAGGCAGAGGCCTCCAGTCTTGTTCTCTGAACCACAGTAACTCCCTCTCTTGGCATTGTATGAGGAGCTATGTGGGATTCAGTCTTTACCTGGGCTCCCTGAGGGGACCAAGGACCTCTTTGCTCACTTCATCCAGCAATTTTATGACTACAGAGTTCATCTGTGCAGACCCAGTGCTTCTTAGAATGGAAAACAGAAATACCAGTGGGACTTTTCACTCCCCTGGGCTCACTCTTCTGTTCCTTTCAGACTTGATAAGGATCCCATCTGTTAACTTTGGAACTGTAGTGTACAAGTTTTCAGAAGTGACATTGCTGACACTTTGTGCCTCTAATATTCTTCTGTGAGCATAAAAAGGAAGAGGAACAACTTGTCACTTCCAGTTACATCTTGACAAGGAAAAACAACCATAGGGCACATCTTTCCAACTGAGTTTCTCTTAATGAACTTTTCTAATAAAAAACAATTGTAGAGCATAAATAGTTAGTACTTTTAGAGAATATGTCTAATTTGACCATCAAATTGGTTTCTTCCTCACACAAATGAATTGAGATTATCAAGGGGCAATGGGGACATTCATAAAAGAAAATCAAATTCTACTAGTTTGCATTTTGCTTTGAATCTGTCTATTGGCTATTTAATGGATACTGAATATTACCTTGTGTACAACTTGGGAATTTTTGGAATTACCTTGGGCTTGTTACTGAAACTTTCTAAGCCTTCTTGTTTCTCATCCATAAAATATATCCATAAAAAATATTCACTTCATAACATTACTATGAATAGCAAATGAGATAAAGTGTATAAAAGTACTTAGAATAGTTCCTAGAATACATATACTCTCATACGAATCTCAGTGATGATGATGATGATGATTTTATGCCAATACGTGAAGTAAAGTGTGCAGGCTGAAATTGTCTTAATTCTCACATGTAATGTATGATCATGTTTGCCAATACATTTCCATAATTGGATCTCCTTCAGAGAATGAACAGAGTTGTACTAAGCTAAGTTGCAAAGTTGCAACTCAACTTGCAAAGTTGAGATTGTGAAACAATGTTTATACAAATCAGCCCTTTATATATAAATAAAATTTTCTCTGGATGTTTTCCTATTAATTTATAGATCAATTATTTTATGTTTTTGATGGCAGAATGTGTCCATTGCAAGTAGTACAACTCCTTTTCCAAAACGCTTAAATGCATTAAACGCCAAATGTATAGAGGAAAACATGCCTTAAAAGCAGCCTACACCCTTGAAATTCTCTGTACTTCATCCCCTCCCTCGGAACCTGGCCTTACCCCAGTGAAAAATTTAATGAAGCAACTCAAAATTGATAGTCAAATGAGGCAAAAGACCAAATTCATGCTCCCAATGGGAAACTAAAGTTTTGAAAAGGTAACAGGTGAATTAGTTCACTCTCCATTGCTCTAAGTTTCTGAAAATATATTTATTGTTTTCAATAGCAGCAACTTTAGCTAGAAACTTAAAAGTTTCTTCAGTGATCTGGACAACCACATACAACCATTTCAAACCAGACCATCAGTCTTACATTCCTTCTCAAAGGCCCAAATGATATCCCATGAAACAGAGCAAGCTGCTTCATTAAAAGATAGTTCTTATTTCTAGAGAAAAGACACAGTAATGAAGCTACTTCTTCCTATTATAATACCTCCTGCTCAAAGGGACACCTTCAAGCTTGTTAGGCTAAGAAATGGACTTGCCTTAAATAATGGTCCCTGTGGTTTTAGTGTACTGATTTTAGGCAATGTGTTTTATTTTAAAACTATTCTTGTCATATAAGAGAGAAGGCAACACATGCCAGTAAAAATTCTCAGATCAGATAAACAGGTACTTCTAAGTAGTTATTAAATGCATGGTGCTCTACCAAGAGTTATTATCTCTAGTGGAAAGAAACTGTACTCCTGTAACTCCTTTCAGCCCACCAGGCTGCCCAATCTGGTATAACCTCCAAGGCACATGATTTTGCTACACCTCTGATAAAAAGTAAACTTGTATTAAAGGAAACAGATCATTTGGTTGCTCAATTTTTAATCTGTTTTTCTTTTATAGCATTTTCACCCTTCTTCGGCTCATTCACCAATTCTATGGTATATTTCAGGTCTCAGGTCTTTTCCTGACCAGTGTATTTAAAGTTCTACCTCCTTTTAATCTTGTTGCTATCTAATTTAATTTTTCTCAGTGAAAGTTATAATTATATAAAATTATCTTGTTCAATTATTTTATTTACTTTAATTTTCTTTCTTTTATTTTCTTTCATTACAGTCCTTTAAACTCCATCAGCCCCATAAGAGCAGGGGCATTATAAGTGTTTTTCACTGCTCTATCTCAGCATCTAGAAAAATGTCTAGGAGATGACAAATAACTATTCGTCAACCTACCAGAAATTATGTATGGCATATATATATGCCAACAGTCTTATATTTCTTCTCAAAGACCCAAATGATATCCCATGAGAAAGAACAGGCTGTTTCCGTAAAAGGATAGTTCTTATTCATAATAAAGCTATTTCTTCCCATTATAATACTTCCTTCTCAAAGGGACACCTTCAGATATAGATATAGTTATAGACATAGCTATAAATATGTATTTCCCAGGAGTACTTGCTCTTTTTGCTACGATATACAGACTGACTCAAGATTTTGAAAGAAAAAATATATATGTTTAAGGTTTTGGTAAAACTTCTACAAATTTTTATTCCAGTGCATAAAACCAGTTCAAAGGGCTCATGTCCTTGACATTCATGTTCATAGCCATAGTAAATTTAAAACCATAGAAAAAAAATGTAATAGCAGCAAATCTCACAATAAAGAGATTTTTTTTTTCATATATATCAAGTATATGCACTGATATCTGAACAAGAGAAGTTGCTGTGAAACATTATTTGGAGAAGTAAAGTTTTGTATTTTGGTTGTCTGATAAGAAATATGTTCACAATTGATTTGTAGCAGAATAAACTGTAGTATATCAGTTTTCTAGATCTTCTGCCAATTCCGATTCCCTTTAAAAATCATAATTACTATATTAATAGACATTTTCTTAAAACATACACTATATTCCACTATGCCAAGGTTTGGAACTGCAGAGACAGTCCCTTGCACCTAAAGAGGAATAAATAGCTCTTTAAGATAAATATAGTAACTGTTACAAGGAAAGTTAAATATTCTTTGGAAACATAAAGTGAATTAACTCTGCTTTTTATGAAAGAGAGATCACTCATTCACATATTCATTTACTTATAAGTATCTATTGTGCCTACACTGTATATTAGAAACTGTACTAGCTGGTTAAGATCTATATATAGTCTTTTTAAAATTTATTTTTTATTGAAGCATAGTTGAATATATATAGACTTGAAGAATATACAGAAATCACAGTCTAGAAAGGAAGAGAAAATGTACAATATGGTCATAATAAATACTAAAACACAAAAGTACATAAAGCACTTGAGAGGAACTCAACTCATATTGGAAAGTCAGGGAAAGCTTAAAAAAATGACAAAATTTCTAATCTGAGAGCCGAAGGATGAACTGGAATTATAAAGTAATAGTGAGACGTGCTGAAAAAAGAAAGCACTTCAGACAAACAGCATGTTCAAATATGTATAAGAGAGAATTTAAGACATTCTAGAAACCTAAGGAAGTTCAACATAAATGGAGCTTATCATAAACTTGAGAAATAGATGGGAAATGAAGTTGAGAAATAAGCAGAGACTATTTAACATAGCACTTGGAAAGTCATGTTGAGACGACTATTGAAGGGTGAGTCTGAGTCTATCAAAGAAAGGAAGAATAAGCATTCCCAGAAAGGGAGGCTACATTGTACAAACACATAGAACTATGAAAGTCTTATTTAGCTAAAAGCAATTAAGCCAATGGGATGGAGTTAAGTGGTTACTGAATAAGTATGGAAGGGGCAAGAGATAAAAGTATTAAGTCTTACCTACCACCTTAGATCTAAAATAACTCTTTCCTTTGAAAAACATTATCATTTATTGCCTTGAAAATTCATTACATATTAAAATAATAATACCTTTCTTTCTATGTTGTTCTTTATTGTGAATGTTTTATAATTTATTTTAAAGTGCAGGCTCCTTAAAGACAGGGAGTGCCTAGCAATCCCAAACCCAACTGATACTTGTTGATTTAATGATAGAGTAGGTGAAAATCCAACACTTGAAAATAGTACACTTGAATTTCTTTGTTAATTTTTAGTTGTTGGTATTTCTTAACTCAAGAAAAGGCAAAAAAAAAAAAAAAAAGTCCAAAGTAGAATCTGCTTATATCCTTGTTCTAAATACTACAAAGAGAAAAATATTGAGAAAAGAGCAGAGGTTCATTCAATTTCTGAATCCCCAAGGATATGCAAGTAATTATTACTAAAATCTCCCCCTAACTCACATGTCTATATATATTACATTATTGAATATTTGTAAACTGAAGGAAAGAGAAGTATGTAAGATACACACTATTTGGTTAATTTCATCTTATAACTGCATCTTAAAAGGTGTTACTATTTCATAAGATTTTTTGCACATTATGTTTCATCTTCAAACTGACTACATTCACTGTTCATATTTGTTTTAGGTGAAATCTGTGTGCTTAAATGGAGTATGGCTCTTTTTTGTCATTTAAATCATCTCTGATTAAGGTAAATTATTACTAGGCCAATTTGTCATTGATGCTATTACTATTTGCAGAGACCAAAAAAAGCTGAATGATCAGGCTTCATTCCTAGTCAGTGACCACATACAAAGAGTTCATCTTTGTCTAATCTAAATTAAAGCTGTTTTCCCTTTCTCTGTTCAAACTTCTTAATGATATTCTAATCTAATTAGCATAAAATATTTTTCAGCTGTGAAAGATACCTTAGCCAACAGACGGTGCTATGTATAAATTTTTTGTTAGTGTATAGTACTTAAAAATATAAATTACAGCTGAGCTGCAATTTAATTACATTGTTAGAAGACATATGAAAGTAAATTTCTTGAAAATACATATTTCATAAAGCTTGTAAGATATGAGAAAAAATGCAAAGTCACTGAAGAATGTTTGAGTTGAGTCAGGGGTCACAGGCTTTTCAATTATGCATGTAACCTTGTTAGAGTTTGGGATGTTCATGTTCATAAAGATGAAGCTTAACATTTGGTTTGATTTGGGGGGCCTGGAAGTGATCAAGAGGTCAACTGTCTGTTCTGAAAATACCTTTCTCTGAAATCTTTCTACCTCCAATATCCTGTCTCTTCAATCCACCTTTACATGACCACCACATCAACTTTTCAAGGCCTGTCTTTTTGCATTTAGCAATGAGAAACCAGTGTGGTCTTTGAGAAGCTGAATAAAAGAATCCAAGGTCCTGATTTCTCTGTCTAGCCTTCAACTCTTTACTGTCAACCTACTTTTCAAGCATTTGGTCCACCGTTTCCCTGCACAAATAAACTTACATAAATCAGTTATATTGACCTTGTAAAATGCTGTGACTAAGTCACAATCTGGAACACAGCCATTGGTCAACATAGCCACATATGCCACTTTTTTCTGTGATGCTTTTTTGATGACAAAGTCTACAGATATTCTTGTTCAACTATGAACTCTACTAACACTTAATATTACTACATTTACTTTAACTTGATCTCACATTGCTTTTTGTTATAAAATGTCTTAACAGAAATAAATCTAATTTGCTGTGTTTCGGGTTTATTGACTAAATCAAAAGTTTGTAGAAGATAGAGCTGGTAACATCAACGTGTGAAACTGATGAATTCAAATAACCATTTTCAGTTGGATTCTGTTCTTTTAGTAGCAGACTGATATACATCTTCATCTATCAACAGATTTTCAGTCTTGTCCTCCGTGAAAAAATACATAAGATACTAATTTTAGCTTTTTATTTTTACATAGATTGTATGAATAGTTGTTACAGTTAGGTTTATAATTTTTTTTCTCTTGTAGAATGTTCCAGGTGGATTATTTACTGCTTTTGAGTAAGTATTTGTGGAATGGAAGAAGAGAGAACAATGAGACCAGAAAAGCCCAGAATCCATTTTTCAAGGAAAAAATTACCAATTACAGCCATGATAAACATAAAGCATTTTATTTTTTAATTAATTTTGATTGGAGTATAGTTGACATAAAATGTTGTGTTAGTTTCCACTGTACAGCAAAGTGAATCAGTTATACATATATCACTCTTTTTCAGATTCTATTCCCATATAGGTCATTACGGAGTATTGAGTAGAGTTCCGTGTGCTATACAGTAGGTTCTCATTAGTTATCTATTTTATATATAGTAATGTGTATATGTCAATCCCAATCTCCCATTTTATCCTTCCCAAAGTATTTTAAATATACTCAGCAATACACATAATGAGAAAACAAGTCTTCACAGTGGGCTTAGGCTGTAGCATCCAGGGCATTTGAGAATGGCTCAGTTCTCACACAAAACATTTCATTGGTTATTCTAAGCTTGTTAACCACTTCATGAGCATTTTCATTTGGCTTGTTTTTATAATTCCTGTCACTTTGTTGGTATTCATTATTATTTGAGTCATGGTCATCACGCTTCTATATAAATCTTTAAATAGAATTGCCTTCTGTTCTTTGAAAATATGAATAATTTCTAATTTGCAATATTTATCCAATAACTGGAGATAATGAATAGCAGTTGATATTTTTTCTGAGTATGAATCACATTTTTAAAATTTCTTTGCTTGTCTTCTAAAACTTTTGTAGCATATTGGTCATTTTACATAATATACTTTAGCAATTCTATATCTCGATGTTTTCTTACTAAAGGTTGTAGTTGTTTTGATTTGTTTGTTTGCTTAGGAACTTCTTTGGATTAAATCTCTGAAATCTGTTTTTCCATCAATGTGAATTTTTTATTTTGCTTTTTTATTGTTGTATTTTTTATTTTTAAGCATGGATCCCTAAGGGTTTCTCCTTTGTCTACACAACTTGCTATTCAGTGAAAGACTGATCAGTATTTATGCTCAAACATACCCAGCCAGTGAGTCTTCCACTCCCTTTTGACGGATCTCTGGGTGGTTCAAGGAATACATTAAAAGTTTAAACCATTTTCAAGTCTTGTCTGACTCTTATTTTGTGCCATGCCCTTTCACATCTCCTCTGCATGTATGCACAGGTTTCCTTGGCCAGTGATCATGGGTGGCTTGCCCCTTCCTCCTGTCTCTGCTATGCATGAGTCCAGCCTTAGGTCAACCCAGGATATGTAGAGAGCTTATCAGCTGGTTTACCTTCTGGCACTCCCTGGAAAACTGTCTGGCTATCAGTTATTTGCTTGCCCTAAAAGGACTGAAACCTCAGATTAGCAGATCTTCTGGCCTCTCCTTGTTTGCTTGATACTGACTTCACCACTTTTTTTTTTTTTTTTTTTTTTTGTGGTACGCGGGCCTCTCACTGCTGTGGCCTCTCCCATTGCGGAGCGCAGGCTCAGCGGCCACGGCTCACGGGCCCAGCCGCTCCGCGGCACGTGGGATCTTCCAGGACCGGGGCACGAACCCACGTCCCCTGCATCGGCAGGCGAACTCTCAACCACTGCGCCACCAGGGAAGCCCTGACTTCACCACTTTAACTGATGGTGCTTCACTTCAAGGGAGCCACCTCTAACAGCAAGAGCCAGACTGCTAATTTTCATGGTCTGCCCCATCCTGGCTGAACTATTGGCCACAAGAGATGAGGTGTGTTTAGGAGTACTGCCAACCAAGAATGCCATATAGTCCCACTGTTCCTACTCAATGTTCAGTAGTTTTCGTGAATAAAAACTCTCTGGTTTGTTGTATATAGCTATTTCTCTAGCATTTAAATAGCTGTTTTTGACAGTTCTGTGCAGCTTTACAGTGAATTTCTGCCTAGAGAATTTTTCAACCTCTTTACTTCACCGTGACAAAAGTGGGTCAGTATTATTCTCCCCCCAAGACCATTCCTATCAAATTCATCAATGGGCAGTCAGTCTAATAATGGATTTGTTCTGTTTCTTCAATTTGACAAGTACTTCTATACAAATGATATATTCACTACTGAGATAAAAAAGTTGACCTAGTCCATTTTGCTTATTTAAGGATTTAAGGTCATTACTGTGGTTATATATTTGGTTTAACCGCAAGAAATATTCACCCAATTACTTTGAAATTTATCTTTCCCTTTGTTAAGCTCATTTATATGATTTATGTAAACTTTTTCTCATTAAAAATAAAATAAAGCAAATCTTGTATTTCTTTCTATGATAACTTTATAAAAGAAGTTAAAATATGTTAGAAAGCAAATAGTAGCCCAGGGTAATTTAGAAAGATTTTATTACTTTGTCCTTTTTGAGGTTTAAATTTATAGAGAGTTCTTCCACTTCTTAAGGAGGAAGGGTGAAAGATGTTAGAGTATTTGTGTTTGTTTCAGATTAAAGTGAATTTATTCAAGTCTTTACATCATTTTCTTGAAATAGAAAATTGTATGGTGCTTTGAAAGTGACAACCACCACTGCTGGAATCAGGGTGTCATTAGACTGAGATCTATTGAAATTGACTTCGTTGGAGTTGGATAAGCCAAACATAATTTCCTATGGCCATTCAGAGCTCTAGTTAACATTTTAACTTTAAATTTGGGGTTTATGCATATTTTTAAGGTGGTTAGAAAATAACTGCCTCTAGTATTCTGAGGTTTCATATGAAAAAAGAAACTATTCATTAAATAATTTTTTTCCATTACTATTATCTGAATGCAAAATAAGTATCCATTTAAAAAAGGGCAAATTTATGAATTTCTACTTAATCTACTTCACAGCAAAAGATTCAGAAGAGAAATAGAAAATAAGGGGAAAATTAAGGTACATAAAATAATAGTTATTGGTTTGGAGTAAAAAGAAAATACTTACTTCAACATAACTATGTAAAAGGTCAAAGAATATTTTTGAAAATTCTAATTTTATTGGATACCTTATAATATATTGCATCAAATAGTACAAAAAGGATTCTAATTTATTTTCATTAAAAGAGTAGATATATTATGAATCAATAATTACCCTTTGTGCAATCTGACTAAAGAATAGGCAGAGAAAAAGATACAGAAAATCTACATAAAAATAAATGTAAAACCTTATTTTTAATTTTGAAAATGTTTTCTGTAAAAGACATAAATTTAATTCCACCCAAAATTTGTACATAGTAAGTTATCTGTAACATATTCAAATTGCATGTGTGTAAAGTAATAGCTCACTACAAGGCTGACATGTGGCTTTATTTAAAATGATGTCGGGACTTCCCCGGTGGCGCAATGGTTGAGAATCTGCCTGCCAATGCAGGGGTACACGGGTCTGAGCCCTGGCCTGGGAAGATCCTACATGCCGCGGAGCAACTAAGCCTGTGTGCCACAACTACTGAGCCTGTGCTCTAGAGCCCGTGAGCCACAACTACTGAGCCCACGTGCTGCAACTACTGAAGCCCATGTGCCTAGAGCCCGTGCTCCACAAGCCCCTGCTTGCCACAACTAGAGAAAGCCCATGCACAGCAACGAAGACCCAACACAGCCAATAAATTAATAAATAAATAAATTTATTTAAAAATAAATAAAAATAAAGTGATGTCAAATTGTGATTTTAGAGATGAGAGAGATTTTGCAGCATAGTGACTGGTTTTGTCTGAAATATCGTCAGGGGTAATCTTTTTATTTTAATATAAATCACACTTTATGTATTAAGTTTTCACTTTTAACCAAGGATTTTTATAAATATTTTCTCTATATTACGACTTTTACAGAAGATAAAATTGCTGCCAGATATCCAGCAGATTGGAAGCATATATTTTACTAACCTTAGATTTCTCATTTTTTACCAAGTCCGGTTTACACACCAACCTTCATAAATAGCTCTGCAGTTTTCTTTTAACCTAAAACAGTGGCATTACACTCAGTTGTTTAACAGTAAATGACCCATGAGTTTACTGACAAAGAAAAAGTGGACTTAATATTTTATAAGTGCAATTACTCCTAATAAAGCTTTTTTGCACTGGACTTGGCTTCCCGAGCCTTTTGGACAATTGGAAGTATTAAATTCAGCATCAAAGTGCAAAGAGCTGGTATCATTACGGATACTCAAAAGCATATGCCAAGACACCAATGGCAATTCAAAACAAATTTAGAAGGCTTAGAAATTGCCTTTATTTAGGCTCTACTGGAAGCAGTTCTCTTAGATGTATGCATATAACACCTTTTTAATGACTCCATTTCTACACTGCAGAGTTTAGTCAGCATGAAATACTCAGGAAGTAAATGGGGATTGGGACATTTGACACCTGGGTCTATGACAGTCTGTGTCCAGGAAGGTGTTTATGATGTAGAATCAGTGATGTCCTATTTGTCTTTAAAAAGAAATTGGTCTTTAACTGCCAAAAATAAGAGTATTAAATAGGGGCTTAGGAGGTGATCATGATGCCATTTTTGTTACCGCCTTTCCTTTCCCAAGAGAAAAAAGAAGGGCTGGGAAAAAAATTTTTGACCAGATGAATATTTGATACTTAAACTGTCTACAAGGTAGTGTCTGAAAATAAAAAGATACATGCTGTGGCTAACTTGCTATTGACAAACTAGTGCTTCCATCAACCCCAAAGAATCAACTTAAAACTGAGCATCCACCCAATGTTCATAGCAGCACTATTTACAATAGTCAAGACATGGAAATAACCTAAATGACCATCAACAGATGAGTGGATAAAGAAGATGTGGTACACGTATACAATGGAATATTACTCGGCCATAAAAAAGAACAAAATAATGCCATTTGCAACAACATGGATGAACATAGAGATTACCATACTAAGTAAACTCAAACAAAGACAAATATCATATGATATCACTTATATATGGAATCTAATTTTTTAAAAAGATGCTAATGAATTTATTTACAAAATGGAAACAGACTCACAGATTTTGAAAACAAACCTATGGTTACCAAAGGAGAAATGTGAGGTAGGGGGAAGGAATAAATTAGGAGCTTGG
The DNA here is from genome assembly GCF_003676395.1 of Aethalodelphis obliquidens. NCBI lineage: Eukaryota > Metazoa > Chordata > Mammalia > Artiodactyla > Delphinidae > Aethalodelphis > Aethalodelphis obliquidens. The sequence continues at coordinate 21,110,279 of NW_020837948.1, forward strand.
GATTAACATACACACACTACTGTATATAAAATAGATCAACAAAGACCTATTGTATAACACAGGGAACTCTATTCAATAATCTATATGGGTAAAGAATCTGAAAAAGAATGAATATATGTATACGTATAACTGAATGACTTTGCTATGCACCTGAAACTAACACACTATAAATCAACTATACTCCAATAAAATTTTTTTAAAATAATAATAATTTAATTAAAAAACTGAGCATCAAGAGGAAGTTGAGGAAAAGATTTCCAAAGATTATTCTAAGGCCCCAACTCTTAATTTATCGCTGCCATTCATGCCTAGTAATTTGCTCTGCTATGTATTTTTATTACTAGTAAGAGTTTGAAATAAACTTTAAAAGACAATTTTACAATCTATGAACTTAAAGTTTGGAGAAAAACCCCCCACAGATGAAGTAAACTAGTATAAAACAATATCGCACTATAGCAAAACTTTTTAAAAGGCTTCACTTCTAGGGCTGTGCTTATAAGAATTTATTAGCAAATGTTATATGTCACATGGTAACTTTGATTTATAAACTGCAGGTGTTTCATTTCATTTTTCCAATTACTAAATACAAATATTATTATGGCAAGGATTTTTTCCTTGTTTTCTCCCAGCACATTTTTACTGAACTAGCCATTACCTCATGTAGCTGCTTTTGTTCAAATGAGTTTTCACCAAGTCTCTGCAGGGATTTTTGTTCAGTTCTGCTTAGAATCAGGGAAAGAGACCTAAATAGAGCGTTCTCTTCAGAACATTGGTTCTGTAACATAACCATTTGTGTGAATCGATATAAATACTCTTGAATAAAATATCTAATCAAAAGCCCTTTCAGCACATTTCTCAGTGGTCTTGGAACTACCACAAGAGGAGCTGGTTGCCAAAGCTCCTCTCTGCCCTCCACCACCTTCTTCTCTTCGGCTCTGGTAGAGGCTGCTTTGTTTCCCAGGGAGGGTATTATCCTATTTTTCTGATGTTAGACTGAAGTGGTACATGCGTAGTCGAGCTCAATGAAAGAGCCTGTAGAGGGTTTTTTTTTTTTTTTTTTGCCAGCTGTTCTCTTGCTCCACACCAAAAGCCATAAATTCTTTATTGAAATAACCATCACTTCAAGGGGGCAATTGGTCAGGAGCCAACTAGGGACAGTGAATGGAGGAGGTTTTTTAAATGCAACCTTGAAGCTAGCTATGGAATCCTGACTTACCACAAGCTGGAAGTGGCCCAAACCAGAAGAACTTTCAGTCAGTACACAGCTTCACAGAATCCTGGGGGTGGGGGGAGAATACCACTATGTCTTTTAGACAAGATCTTGGCTGCGCCTCTGTCAAGATACATTAAGGAAAACTTTTATTTTTTTTTAGAGTTAGCAGTTGGATTCAAGAAATGCAATGGATAAGAAAAGAAAGCTCATATTCCTTCTGTCTACAGAAGCTTAGACTAAATAGATCTGATATTCTACACCTACCAAAATACCTGAGGCTGGGCAGCACTGGGGGGCTTGATTGGGAAGAGGATGTGGGGTCTCAATTGGATCATTTACATCCAAACAAGTCAGTGTGATTTGAGGCTTTTTACCTTAAACTGATGATGAAATAATGACAAGCAACATTTATTGAGCATTTACTATGTACCAGCCAATATGCCAACAGTTTTCTGTGTTATTAAATATATAAAATTGCCATATAGACAGATTTGGGCAATTTCATCTAGTTCTGCATAATTTATTATTTCAATTGATATTCACAATAGCTATGAATCGATATCATCACACCAACCTTATAGATAAAGAAACTAGTCAGTCTTTCCCAACTTTTGTTGAGAAGGTACTGTTTTAGGTACCTGATAAGAATGAACCCATTTAATTATTGCAATGACCTAATGAGGTACAACAGATTATATCCAGTATTAAGATTTAACTACAGATGAGAAAGCTGAGGCACAGAGAAGTAAAGCACACTGTGGAAGCCTGCACAGTTTATAAGGGTGTAAAGATGGAAACTGAACGGAGGCAATACGATCCCAGAAAATGCAGAAGATCAGGTGACGTTTCCATCGTCACACAGTCAAGAAGGTGCAGAGCCACAGTTCAACCCAGGTCTTTTTGATTTTACAGATTATACTCTTTAGAACTATTCTATCCTGTGGTTGAGAACTGAATAAAAGAAGTCAACGCTTGGCGAGCATTCTACAGTTAGTAGAGATGAAGTATGTTTGGATTCCATTTTATGAAAGAAACTAACATTTTTTGAATATTCATTATATGATAGATACTGGACTGGCAATTGACTTATCAATTTCCATCCTCCTACAGGAAATTATTATCCCCATCTTAACGAGAGAAAAAAAATAGGTTCAGAGGAGTTAAGTAACTTGTTCAACTTGGCAAAGCAGGCATTCAAGCCCAAGTCTGTGCCATTCCTTTTGGTGATGCAGTGGAAGGAGCAGGAACTCGAGAGCTGGTGAAATACTGAATCTGAAATTGGACTGCTGGGGCTTGCTTAGAGCTGCAGGGCAGGCTGAGAGGTCTTCAGGCTCTGCACACGCCTGGGGAGCTAGGCACCCTGGTCTCTTGCAAGCCAGACCAAGTAGTGATCCAAAGCTTCCTCGTGATGCCAAGCTGTGCAAGATTCAGAGCCACAGCCTCCGTCAACCAGCCAGAGTCTTTTCTTCTGCAGTAAGCTTTGCCCTGCGGGGCCAGGATCAAAACTTGGTCTCCACACGCCTCCTCACACAGATTGTTACCAAGAAAGTAAACAATCTAAAATCAAAAATTCTGCTCTGGAGGAGGCAGGAAAGACAAGAGGCTTGACTGCCCTTGCTTATTGCAAACAAGACAATTTGGGCTACAGCTGGTGCATGGGAAACTCATTACGGCCACTTGAAGCCTTGGCAAATACAGCAGGTAACCTGAGAGCCACAGCATGGAGCCTCCTGGTCCAGTAGTCAATCAATCTGCTGGCCAGATTGTGCCAAAGCAGACAGGACAGACCAGAGCGAGGCAGCAGATTAGGCCCCAGTAGTGCACATGGTCAGCTAAGTAGGAAAACAGGGCTGCATCGTGATCAGCAGTGATGGCAGAAGCAGCTCAGCGTAGAATCATCATCAGTTTCTCTGAAGTAGAGACAGGATTTGACAAAGTACCCTTGAGAGGGGGTGGCTCCATTATTAATAACGGTAATAATAATGACAATAATAATAATACAATAAGCGCTTTACTGTATTAGTCAGGACCCTGGCATTAAACAGAACTCAGATTAGATGGGTTCATTGAAAAGAATTTAATGAGAATTTAATTTAACTTACAATAATGAGGGTAGATTTAAGAGACCCCCAAAGTAATGTTGAGACGCTGAGTTTAGTAAGCCTGAAAGGTGCAAGGGGAAAACATTGTGCTGTGAGGGATCAGTGATAGCTCAGGGTAGCTGTGATTATGCAGGATGCAGCCACCTTCAGGACTGTGATTTTGAAGGTGGAAGGGAGTGAGGAGAAGATTCCCTAACTTGTTTTTCCTCCCATTGACTGAAACAACCCAAAAGCCACACTGGAAAGGGAGCCCAGCTGATGCAATGTGTGCAGATCAGCTGCTCAGAGATGGGCATACAATGTTTAGGATTGGGCAAACACATTAATCATCTAATCATGAACCTTGAGAAGTGGTTCAGTCTTTAGAACAGTGGCATCAAATGCAAATACCTTCAGGGGACACACAGGTACACAAACACGAAGAGGGAACAACGGGTCAGTAATAGACTAGTGAGTGTGTGCTCATCTAAGGGTGCATGGACACAACCCATGTCACTGCCTTTCAGCCTCAGGGTAATGTAGACCCAGCACTGCTAGAAGATCTGTTTTTAGAAGTGAAGCAGAAAGTCCAGATTATTGTGTGAAATCTCCTGAATTTTAAATATTGGCAGTTCATTGGGGAAAAGAGTAGAGTTCCTGATGATCAAATAAAACACACCTGTGAGAGGTATTAATCCCACTTTTTGGAAATGAAGCAGATTATGTTGTGAATTCTACTAATTTTTTAAACATTGGCAATTCATTGAAAAAAAATCTTGTGATGACCAAATAAAGGACATCTGTGTAGGTATCCATCCCACACGCCACCTATGTTGGATTACTCTTCTTCCCCCACTCATATCTTCTAGGTTCTTTTTTACTCCAGACACTGATGAGGTAAAAAGCTTCACTATGGGGAACATGATACACGTTTTTACAGCAGCACTGAATAGATTTCACTTTTCTGCCCCAGGGCTTTTCTGACCACCCCCCCCCCCCCACCACAATGTTACAGTTGGAGGAACCACCTAGTACTTGGTACTTGCGTCTGAGTAATTAGAAATTCAAGAAGGTATAGATGACCAATGTGGTACCCAAGCTAGTTGATAATCACTCCCCATTTCATGCCCTTGGCTGGGCCATTCCAAGACCCATGTGCATGGCTCCTCAGAGAGTTCAACTGCAGTAACCCACAATGGTAGACAAAGGATGAGAATGCATCCTTATGCTAGCTTCGCCTCTCCGTGCTTAATTTTCCTGAGTCTCTTGCTCCCGTACCTCGGGATAGAATACCAGAATAAACCACCTGCACACAACCTCCTTCTTAGGCTTTGCTTTCTGGAGAGACTGCTTCTAAGACGCTATCATTTCACAAATTCTGCTTGAGAAAAAATCTTAAGAAGGTTTTTCTGACTTTGTCTGAAAGACACTTTATGTTCACAGAATAAATATTGAATATTTGTGACAGAGGATCCCACCCAACCCTAAGTGTTTAAATACATGCGTTTAAGCTGAGAGAGAGGGTAGAAAGACAGCTTGCATATTTGTGGCCAGGTATTGACCCAAGTCAGGAAATATATTCTGTAATGAATAAGCATGAATGTTTGGTTACCTTTTGAGCCCCCATC
>NW_020837948.1:21115210-21245295 GCF_003676395.1 Aethalodelphis obliquidens
CTGTAATGAATAAGCATGAATGTTTGGTTACCTTTTGAGCCCCCATCTCTTAGGAAATCAGTAGGAAATTTTATCTTGAAATATTTAACTTTTTTATGTGTTTAAATGCTGATTCCTAAAGTGTTTTTTGCACTCTTTTAGGTAAGGGAATGTATAATACATATATTAACATCCTTCACAGTAACAGTGTTAGTGTGTAAAGCCTAGCAAATAAGCATGTGATTAAACAAAATAAGACACAGTGTCAAGTGATTTATATTTATAATCCATACATTGATTGATCAAATCAATTCATCCAATTATTCATATGTTCAGTGTATGTTTATTATGTACTTTGTATATGTCAGGCACTGTGCTACACCCTGGGTTATCACAGTGAAGCCAAAGCTTTATCCCTGCCTTCATAAAACTCATAGGCTAGTTTGTGGAAAAATGAAGTAAACATGTACAAATAGAAAATTAATAAATAAGTAAATTTGTCAGAGAAATACACAGCGTTCTGGAATTACATCAGAGGTACTCTTAACCCCAGATTTAGGAGATGAGGGAAAGTTCCTATAAGGAAGTTAATTTTCAGCTGAGATCTTAAGGACAAACAGAAATAGCTGAGGAGTAGAAATAGGAAAGGCTTACTTCTAGTACAAGAAAGAACCCAAAGGTGCAAGAGCTAGGGGCTGTAAGAGAGCACTGGAATGTTTGGATTGTGGGGGGAAGTACAATGAGGGTTGCTCACTAGAGAGGCAAGAAGCAGGTCAGGAAGACCACGTAAGGCATGTGAAGGAGCATGGTCTTCACTCCCTCTGGTTTTGAGGAAGGAGGAGGCAAAAACTCCCAGGCTCTCTCAGCTTTCTCTGGGGGAGGGCATGGCAGAACCCAACAGCCAATGTCAGCCCTTTTCAAAGAGAGGCAGCGGCTGGCTGCTGGAAACAAAAGCACACAGAAAGCGTACTGAAGCTGGGAAGTAGGCTGGGGAGTGGGGAATTGTTACACCATCACAGTAAAAAGGAATCTGAGGGTATCGGGATGAAATGCTTCCATTATTCAGTGTGCCAGTACTCACAAACACAAATGTGTATTAGTCATTATAGCTATACACATTAACAGGCAAAAGTTATTTTGCAATGATTTATAAAAGATGTTATCTAACATTACCAACGTTTTTACATTATTTAAAAATTAATGTAAGTCCTCCATTCCACAGAACATGTCTGGCACACTCACAGCAGGAATGGTCAGCAGTTGACCCAAGCTGAAAAGTTTAGATGACCATACAACCTTTATCTTCAGAATCCAGGTCTTCTTAAAAGTTAACGTTAGCTTAGTCCCCTCTAATTTTATTGTTCTGCCCCCATCTCCTCGGCCTCAGGAGTAAAATTCTTCCCTGGGCTGCAACCATGGGATCCCTGAACACACTGCAGACAAACCAGCTACCAACCAAGCAATTATATTTATTGAGAGCCCCTTTGCACCAATGCCTAGCAGAGCCCTGACAAAAGTATGTTGAAGGATATCATCTCTCCTCTGTTTTAAACACAGCCATACTCTCCTTACAGCTCAAAATCAGTCTTTTACTTCCATTTACAGATTGCTCTAGACTCATTTATTATTAGCGCTAACACTACCATTTTTATACCTTAGGCTCAAGGCAAGAGAGGTACAAACGTGTGAGGCATTCATTTTCTCATTCATGTCAACGCCAGCACTTCTCTTGCACAAACCTGAGAGTGAGTGTCTCCTTAAACTGTGCACCCAGGTGCCTCACATCCCTCACCCTAAACAGAGTATAGCCCTATGTAGACTCAGTCAAGAAGTAGTGCAAAAAAGGAGGACTTTCCCCACACTGGCCAGAAACGGTTATCTTTCTCCTCACTCCTTTTCACATCCAGGGATGTATTTTGTATCATCAAATCATTCAAATCCAAAGTGTATAAACTCCAAAGACAGAACAACGTAAAATACAACCATAGCACCATGGGCACTGCAGAAATACGGCAGAGCTCACATTCGATCATGGTACATACACATATGTAATGGACAAGACTCAGTTCCTTGTCTTCCTGTGATGTCACACAGTAGATGAGGATATTATAAAGAGTCTTTAGAAAATTACTCAGGTGTGTTTGTACCATCCCTTCCTTCATTCATGTAATAAAAGTGTCTCGAACATTAACTATATGCCAACCATGATGTCTGGTGCTGGGAACACAAAGATGATGTAGATGCAGTATGGGTCTCTTTTCAAGAAAGTAATTTAATCTATCCTCCTGTCACTGGGAAGATGACAGACCACTGTGACAGAAAGTTCATAAAAAAGTAGAAAAGGCTATTTCAGTAACATATCCCATATTCTAACTGTCCTTTCAGCATCACAGCTCTTACTGACTAAAGAGCAATTTTCAAGTGGCAGATTGAAAATGAGACATGGCATGTGAAGTCTGAATGCAAAAGTGCTGATAACCACTTGCCATATTTTAATATTAACTAGTAGTAGAAGCAATTAAATCAGTTCCAGGGAGAACTGGAAGATGGCATAATAAACTTGTCTTGAGATGAAAGAAGTGAAAAGAATCCACTTTACTTGCACACAGGCATTCACTGGCCTGGGTCTGACCACTGAACTTCATTTTAAGATGAATAATTTAAGTTTAAAATGTCAAAGCAAAATAAAGCTCAAAATGTCAAAATGGTCAAGCCTAGTGGTTAGGATCAGAAGCTCTGGAACCAGACTGCCTGGGGCTGTTGTTCAGCCTGGCCACTTACTGTCTACTGGCCCTTGAATGAGTTACTTAACATTCTGTTGCTCAGTTTCCTCACCTGTAAAATAGCTAACATAATAATTTCTGCTTCATAGGGTTTTAATGAGTACAAATGAGTTAATAATTGAAAAGTTCTTAAATCAGGGCCTGGAACGTTGAAGCACTCAATAAAATGTCTTGACAGGGCTTCCCTGGTGGCACAGTGGTTGAGAGTCCGCCTGCTGATGCAGGGGACATGGGTTCGTGCCCTGGTCCGGGAAGATCCCACATGCCACGGAGGAGCTGGGCCCGTGAGCCATGGCCGCTGAGCCTGCGCGTCCGGAGCCTGTGCTCCGCAACGGGAGAGGCCACAGCAGTGAGAGGCCCACATACCGCAAAAAAGAAAAAAAAAAATGTCTTGACATAATTATTACTGCCTGGAAAATATGAATAATAATATATTTGTTTTTCTTATAGAGTCGTATTTATGCAAGTAGATAAAATAAATTAAAATGAACTAAAAGTAGTATATTTTTAAAATATATTATTGTGGTAAAATGTATATGACATTAAAAGTTGTGGGTTTTTTTTAACCATTTAGTGTACAATTGAGTGGCATTAATTACATTCACAATGTTGTCAACCATCACCATTATTTCCAAACAGTTTTCATCACCTCAAATAGAAACTCTGTAACCATTAAGCAATAATTCCCTATTCCCACTTCCAGTCCCTATTAACCTTAAATGTGCTTTCTGTTTCCATCAATTTGCCTATCCTAGGTATTTCATATAGGTGGGCTCATATGAAATTTGTCTTTTTTTAAAATTTATTTATCTTATTTTATTTTTATTGGAGTAAAATTGCTTTACAATATTGTGTTAGTTTCTGCTGTACAATGAAGTGAATCAGCTATATGTATACATATATCCCCTGCCTCTTGGACTTCCCTCCTCCCCTTCTCCCCTGACCCCATCTAGGTCATCACAGAGCACCAAGCTGAGCTCCCTGTGCTATACAGCAGGTTCCCACTAGTTTTCTATTTTACACATGGTAGTGTATTTATGTCAAACCTAATCTCCCAATTCATCCCACCCTCCCCTTCCCCCACTGGGTCCACATGTCTGTTCTCTACGTCTACATCTCTATTCCTGCCCTACAAATAGGTAGATGGACCTAGAGTCTGTCATACAGAGCGAAGTAAGCCAGAAAGAGAAAAACAAATATCGTATATTAATGAAATTTGTCTTTTTATGTCTTATTTCACTTAGCATAATTTCTTCAAGATTTATCCATATTGTAGTATGGTTCAGAACTTCCTTTTTTATGGTTGAATATTATTCATTGTATGGATATATTGCATTTTGTTCATCTGTTGATGGACACTTAGTTATTTCTACCTTTTGACTATTGTGAATAATGCTACAGTAAACACTGGTGTACAACTATCTATTTGAGACTCTTTTCAGTTCTAGTAAGCATATATCTATTAGTAGAATTTCTGGGTTATATGATAATTCTATTTAATTTTTTGAGGAACAGCCATGTTGTTTTCCCCAGTGGGTCTACCATTTTCCTTCCCACCAACAAATGTATAAGGGTTCCAGTTTCTCCACTACCTCACCAGAATTTGTTGTTTTCTGATGATCATGATGATTTCCATGCCAGAAGGTTTGAAGTTGTAACTCATGATAGTTTGGATTTATATTTACATAGTGACATATGATGTTGAGCAATTCATGTGCTTATTGGTCATTTGAATAGCTCTTTTTTTGGAGGACTATCTATTCAAGTCCTCTGTCCATTTGTTAATTGGGTTGTTTGTCCTTTTGTTGTTGCGTTGTATGAGTTCTTTGTATAATCTGGATATTAAACCCTTATTAGACATATGATTTGAATATACGCAGAGATTTGCAAAAATGTTCTCCCATTCTGTAGGTTGCCCTTTTTTGATAATGTTCTTTGATGCACCAAAGCTTTTAATTTTGATAAAGTTCAATTTGTCTATTTTTCTTTTGTTGTCAAGGTCAAAGATTTACCTCTTTGCTTTCTTCTAAGAGCTTTATGATTTTAGTTTGAATTAAATATTATAAATTATTTTTAAAACAGCACATATCATATACTATTTGTAGCATGTTTTTCACTACCCATAGGACATTCACACTCAGCTCTCATGATTTGTGGCAGAGATATTGCATATGTGATCAGAGCATTCTCCTGGCATTGTACATAATTGTAGCTTCCATCCTCACCTTTAGTCACATCTTTGCACCTGTCTGAGATACTCATACAAATGTAGTTGGACAGCATTTTATGACATAAACCTAGAGAAAAGGGTTAGTGCTCCTGATCTCAAGTACTGGTGATAAGAAGTCTTTGACCCTGAAGATGCATAAGACAAAAATTCAGCTAAAACTTTGATTCATTTAAGGAAGAAAAAAGTTCTAATTAAATCCATGGTAGTTTTTAATAGGTATTTCCTCAACATAGGAATTTCAAAAGTTATGCAAGACCTCAATAACTTAGAATTTCCCTTTGCTGAATAATCCTTCAGTTATTCCTTCAGTTACCAAAGAATTCATCATAGAGGTCCATTTAGATAAATACTCCTTTAATGTATTTTTAAATGTCTTGATGTTAAAAATAATAATTAGTAATGTTATTAGAAACTAAAATATTTCACAAGATCAAGCACATTTGCATTAAAAAATTTTTAAGTTATCCAATTTAAAGTAAGGTGTAACAACTATATTTTAAATGCTATCAGTCAAATTACTGAAATAAATAATGTGCTTACAATGAGATAGTGGAGTTTCTCTGGTAATACATCCTTAGTGACTGCGTTGAAGGACTTAAAATTACCCAGGGACTTTTAATTTGGAACAGTACTTGGCTCATTATTTTGCACTGTACAAGTTTTTGGAGGATAAGACCATCAAGACTATGTATTTTTACACCCAAATCCCACCACATAATTCCTTTAACACAATAGGCATTCAAGAAGCACTTGTTGAACAAAACATATAGTTATATACATACCTAGAGTTGATAATTAATAAATATTTGCTCACCAAATGAAAAAGCATATTAAAATAAAGAATATATAATATTGTAATAATATTATTACAATCAAGGAACACAGTGTATCTTTCCATTTCTTTATATTATTTTCAAATTCCTTCATCAATATTTTAGAATTTTCAGAGTATAGGCTTTCACCTCCTTGGTAATTTTATTCCTAGGTATTTTATTATTTTTGATATGGTTTTAAATGGAACTTTTTTTTTGCCTTTTTCTGATAGTTCTTTATTACAGAAAAACAACACATTTCTGTAAACTAATCAGTGTATTAAGTTGTATCCTGCAAATTTACTGAATTCATTTATTACTTTTTCACAGAATTAGAACAAATAATTCTAAACTTTGTATGGAACTACAAAAGACTCCAAATTGCCAAAGCAATCTTGAGAAAAAAAACCAAAGCTGGAGGTATCACACTCCTGACTTTATACTATACTACAAAGCTACCGTCATCAAAACAGCATGGTACTGGCCCCAAAACAGACACTTAGATTAACAGAACAGAATAGAGAGCCCAGAAATAACCCCACACACCTCTAGTCAACTAGCCTATGACAAGGGAGACAAGAATATAGAATGGAGAAAAGACAGTCTCTTGAATAAGTGGTGCTGAGAAAACTGGGTAGCTACATGTCAAAGAATGAGATTAGAACATTTCTTTACACCTTATACAAAAATAAACTCAAAATGGATTAAAGACCTAAATATAAGACGTGAAATCATAAATCTCCTAGAAGAGAAGAAAACTGACTCACAGATATAGAGAACAAACTGTTGGTAACCAGTGGGAAGAGGGGTAAAATAGGGTTATGGGATTAAGAGATACAAACTGCTATATATAAAATAGAAAAAGCAATAAGAACATATTGCACGGCACAGGGAGATATAGCCATTGTTTTGTAACAACCTTAAATGGAGTATAATCTATAAAATTACTGAATCACTATATTGTACACCTGGAACTAATATAATATTGTAATCAACCATATTTCAATTAAAAAAAAAGAATACATTGTAGAAAACAGAAGTACCAAGCAAGTCAATTACTCAGGGCAAGAGGATTTAAAACCAACTAACTTTTGTGAATTAGATACACATTAATGTCCTATGCATTTAATAAAAGGCACTTTATACATATGATCTCTAGAAATGAAGATGATTTTTCAGAAGAATAATAAAGTAACATGGATGCCACTTAGATAAAAATACATCTGAGGTATGCACTGACTTTATTGTAGAGTGTATTACATTTAGTGCATAGTGTGCTAAGATTCCTGTGAAGGAAAGGTAGTGTGGTTGAGTAAGAAGAAACCTTGCAGAACTAATGTAATTACTTTCACTTCAGAGAACAAGCTTCAGAAGCACTGAGTTATATGAAACTAGAACACACAAAGTTCTAAGTTAAAATACTGGAACTGTTGTTGAGTCTCAAAAGACACTGCCTCTTTCTTCCACAGGATTATTTTTGAAAGTGTATTTTATAATATTTTGAAGATTTACACCTATTTTATTTCCTAATTCTCCACAATAGCCCTATCTTTTGCCAGGTAAGCTAAAGCAAATCTATGATTGGAGTTAGAATGAAAAAAAGTCTATTGATGAAATATTTTACTTTAACTAGTTATTTCAAAAAAACAACAATGCATTCAATGTAGTAAGTGTTTTCACTTAATTATACTATTTTTTTAAATAAAAGGGTAGTTGTTTCTTTGAATTGACACATATTTCAGGATGTATATTCATGAACTTATATAGAAACCTCTGGGGCAAACAACTGGTTCACTGATTTGGCATTTGAGAGAAAGAAATAATCTCTTTGGGTTGATTTTATTTTTCCATGAGACAGAGTATCTTAGATTTCATCTTCAATCTATCAACCTTACCCCATCTTTAAGGACTGTGTCTTTTAAAATGACAAAACTGTGTCTTCAACACCTTTAACTGGCTTAACCATGTTTGAAGCAGGGTCTCAGGTTACTACTATGAAAATGGAGAGGAAGTTACAGACTGTGATGGGAATTTACATTAAATTAGATCCTTCCTGAGCTGGTAAAATACATGAGAAAATGAAAATAAGGAATAATAGTGTCAGTCATCCGTCACTTTTGAGACATATTTTAAAATATCTGTAAAAGTCTATGCGGTTCAGAAACTATTCGCATTTTAACAATATTATGCCTCTGTAGATCTCATAATGGAAATAAATATTTGCAATGATACCTCACTTTGTACAGTATGGGACAATTAGATTTTTTAAATATTCTGTCTTTATGTCACTTTTGCCTTGCCCTGGTGAGTGACGGGGATTACAATGTATATATAGTGCATACTTGAATAATGAAATTTTCCATCAGTTCTCTTTAAAGTCTTGGCATGAACTGCAACTACAAAATAATTGTGTGCATGGCAAATGATCTTTAAAATCATTTTCCAAGGCTGGTTTGCTTTCAACAGAATCTTTTCACTTTTGATTGATACTCTTTCCTGTTTTCTGGTTCAGAACACTGCTTCCTAGAGCTACAAATTCAGTTTATGGGGTGCATTTGACCTGCACTCCACTGGATAAAAATAAGTGTCAATCTAGTGAAACCCAAAGATCTGTTTCTTTAGCATCTTTAGGTTTTCATGGACAATGCAGGGGCTCTGTAAATGTTCATTTTCTATGTGTGCACAAAGGGCCAAGAAAGAGAGTTAAAATAACATTTTTTAAATCTATTGTATTTCCTCCAATCTAGTCTGTCAGATGTTTTTGGAGGAAGCACCTATAACGACAAGAGCTCAAGAGTTCACTCCAAGTTCTTCATAAAACAGAACAAAAGTTAAGTTCTTCATAAAACAGAACAAAAGGCAAGTTCATTCTGAAGGCCTTTGGATTTATATTCATTTGTATAACCCTTCACAGTTATTACTTAGATTTCAGTAACCCCAAAAAAGCACTCTACTTTCTCTCCTTTACTCCCCTCATTCACCTCTACTTAACCATATTCTGTACTAGTATTAAAAAACACAATTAGAACCAAAAGGCTCCAGTTCATTAGAAGCAGTCATCAATATTGACAAACACTTTGTCCTCATATTCAAAGAGCACCCACAACAAGACTTGAAGTTAGAAAGAAGGAGCCAAGTTTTTCATTTCTTCAAACACACTACATATATTCAGTTCCCCCCTTCTTTCCCTATACATATGCCACCATCCCCCACTCTGCCACCCATCCATGACAATGCACAATGCACACAATTCTTTATGACACCTGAGGTAAGAGACAAAAATGGGAGAGCTAGGAGTGGACAAGCTGTGGGAAACACTGTACAATAGTTTTCAAAACTTAAAATGCATGATAGGATATAAATTGTCTAGAAATACAAAATAATATCAGTTCATCCCTGTCCCTGATACCGTATGAATAGAACATTGTTTTTCAATAAACTGAAGAGTTTCAATACTCTTGTGAGAAGTAGAAAAGCTACAAGGAATAATGGCAACAGTAAAACTTACTGATTAAGAACATGGACTTCAGCCCTGGGTTTGAATACTAACTCATCAGGTTGCTGGCTGTTTCAGTGGACAAGTCACTTAAAATCTCTAAGTTATGATTACCATCTTTACCTCAATGATGAAGAAGCAGAAGCTTAGAAATTGTAAGTCCAGTCTTGCATGAGACATAAACAAGACTTGAACCTAGGTGCATCTTAGTACAATATTCCTGCTCTTTTTCATTATTATGACTTGACCACCTCTCCACGATTATACAGCATATTCTTCATGCATGTAAAGCCCTCCATCTAGGGTCACAAGCACGTCAAGTGCTGAGTAAATATTGTCCATTAAAACTATGTTCAATCATCTTGGCTGCCCAAGGCATTTTGGTTTGAGGTGTGGAACAGCTGGAGATGAGAAGAAAATGTTGGCATTGGTTAATGTGGACAGACCTTGTGCAAAATTTGAGAGATTATTTAGCCTGATGTAATAATTTTTGAAAAGTCTTAGTCAACCTGCCATAAATATGTCCAAGAATGTGCCTTCTCTGTATGTTTATATAATTTTACCTGAAAGATGAGCAATTATTATTCATGTACATAGACTGTATTTAGGTGCAAATGAGGTTTCCATGATTTCACAAGTGTCCAAGATAATCATTGTTTTGGTGAACACAGGCCTGAGAGGCAGAGTCTTGGCAGCTGCATCTGAAGGGAAGGAGGCAATTTCAATCTCCCACAGCACACTTGTCCCAGCAGGGGCCAGGTCCAGGATGATAAAAGAGAAAGGCACAAAGCACTCCGTGGGTCACAATTCAAATCACATTATGTTAAATTAGAGGCTTCATGTAAATAAGCAGGCTTTCTCTTGAGAAGGACATGATCTTTATATGAGGCTGTCTATTTCTTTATCACTCTTTGTTACAAAGCGTTTCGTCAATGACATCCCTAACTTCATCTAGGGTGTATCTGCTATGACCTGTGACAACTTACACTTTCCACAGTTTATTTTATTATTTTGTAGCTCTTTAGAAGGCATCAATCACTTTAATGCTGTTACAAGGATAACAAATCATGATGAGTATATCACAATATTTTTTAAACCACAATTTATATCCCATTTTACAATGAATAATGTGGGAGACAGCCTAGTTAAACAGAAAAGGATAAAATAATTCAAGGGGCCAATTAGTAATTGTGTGCAACTGAATCACTTAAATATTATTTATGTTGCCTTGGTTTTGCCAAGTAGAAAAATGCCCCGATTCTTTCTTAATACTTAATTTTAATAGTTGAGGCCCATTATCTCAACTATTAAAATTATAAAAGAACACATACACAATTTCCATGAAGTAAAGAAGAATGGCAACCCATAATTTTTATCCATTTATTTTGACTATGTTCTCAAATAAATGCTTATTGACTGACTGTTAAGGGCTTCTTATAAAGTTGCAATTCTTCATCATCTTGACACAAAGAGCACAGATGAAGTGATGACCTTTAAGTAATTATAGATTAAGATGACTGACTTCAGATATATAAGTTTAAAGTTGTGGGTGTTTTTAGATAATTGAGTAAGTCAACTGGAGCTGGATAAAATAATGTAGTATATCGCACCACTGTTATTTATGACAGCTTTGTGATGAGACTTCCTTTTTCTGGTAACCTATATAGAATGTAGACAAATGTTGACATTGGGAATCTACTTGTATTTTACTTTGACAGCATTTTGTCACCTCTAGTTTAATAGATGTAAGAAATCTCCTGAGACTTATTGATTATAAAGGCACTAGTAGGAAAAAGTTCATTTGCAAGGGAAATGCTTGACACAGTGAATAAGGTAGCATTTATACAAAATTCAAAAAAACTAAATTGTGTGGAATATAGTCTTTTATAAATATTTATGATACTAATTACAGAAATTTGTCTTAGTTTGCTAGTGAATGGGCTAACCAAATCTCATTAGAAAAACATAAATTCAGTAGGCAGAATCTTATTACGTCTGCAAACTGAGATGGCATAATATTCAAATGTCTTACCTTAACCTTATATATATTATCTGAGAGTATTAACTGAAAAGGAAAAAAAAATAATTGTGATGTATAAAAGCAGATATAAACAATCAATCAGAATACTTTAGAATTCCAAGCCAGTCATAGGTCGAGTACAGCTCAGTCAAGGATCATTCAAATACTATGTTCTCTACCTGCCTCTTATTTATATTAAACAATCCTAGAACTGGTGTCAGTATATTTCTTTCTTCAACTGAACAATTAATTATGAATCATGTCTGTATTTAAAGAAATTAGTGAAATATTTTTTATCAGAAATACATCCTTTGTGCTTTGAACGACATCATCACAAAAGTAAAAAGACTACCCACATAGATTTAGAAATGAAAAAGAAGTAAAAACTGACACTGTAGAAATAAAAAGGATCATGAGAGACTACTACAAGCAACTATATGCCAACAAAATGGACAACCTGGAAGAAATGGACAAATTCTTAGAAATGCACAACCTGCCAAGACTGAATCAGGAAGAAATAGAAAATATGAACAATCCAATCACAAGCACTGAAATTGAAACTGTGATTAAAAATCTTCCAACAACAAAAGCCCAGGACCAGATGGCTTCACAGGCGAATTCTATCAAACATTTAGAGAAGAGCTAAAACCTACACTTCTCAAACTCTTCCAAAATATAGCAGAGGGAGTAACACTCCCAAACTCATTCTACGAGGCCACCATCACCCTGATACCAAAACCAGACAAAGATGTCACAAAGAAAGAAAACTACAGGCCAATATCACTGATGAACATAGATGCAAAAATCCTCAACAAAATACTCACAAACAGAATCCAACAGCACATTAAAAGGGTCATATACCATGATCAAGTGGAGTTTATCCCAGGAATGCAAGGATTCTTCAATATACGCAAATCAATCAACGTGATCACCATATTAACAAACTGAAGGAGAAAAACCATATGATCATCTCAATAGATGCAGAAAAAGCTTTCGACAAAATTCAACACCCATTTATGATAAAAAACCCTCCAGAAAATAGGCATAGAGGGAACTTACCTCAACAAAATAAAGGCCATATATGACAAACCCACAGCCAACATTGTTCTCAACAGTGAAAAACTGAAACCAATTTCACTAGGATCAGGAACAAGACGAGGTTGCCCACTCTCACCACTCTTAGTCAACACAGTTTTGCCAGTTTTAGCCACAGCAATCAGAGAAGAAAAAGAAATTAAAGAAATCCAAATTGGAAAAGAAGAAGTAAAGCAGTCAGTGTTTGCAGATGACATGATATTATACATAAAGAATCCTAAAGATGCTTCCAGAAAACTACTAGACCTAATCAATGAATTTCGTGGAGTAGCAGGATACAGAATTAATGCACAGAAATCTCTGGCATTCCTATACACTAATGATGAAAAATCTGAAAGTGAAATTAAGAAAACACTCCCATTTACCATTGCAACAAAAAGAATAAAATACCTAGGAATAAACCTACCTAAGGAGACAAAAGACCTGTATGCAGAAAATTATAAGACACTGATGAAAGAAATTAAAGATGATACAAACAGACGGAGATGTATACCATGTTCTTGGATTGGAAGAATCAACATTGTGAAAATGACTCTACTACCCAAAGCAATCTACAGGTTCAGTGCAATCCCTATCAAACTACCACTGGCATTTTTCACAGAACGAGAACAAAAAATTTCACAATTTGTATGGAAACACAAAAGACCCTGAAGAGCCAAAGCAATCTTGAGAATGAAAAACGGAGCTGGAGGAATCAGGCTCCCTGACTTCAGACTATACTACAAAGCTACAGTAATCAAGACAGTATGGTACTGGCACAAAAACAGATATATAGATCAACAGAATAGTATAGAAAGCCCAGACATAAACCCACCACATATGCTCACCTTATCTTTGATAAAGGAGGCAGGAATGTACAGTGGAGAAAAGACAGCCTCTTCAATAAGTGGTGCTGGGAAAACTGGACAGCTACATGTAAAAGAATGAAATTAGAACACTCCCTAACACCATACACAAAAATAAACTCAAAATGGATTGGAGACCTAGATGTAAGGCCAGACACTATCAAACTCTTAGATGAAAACATAGGCAGAACACTCTATGACATAAATCATAGAGCAATATCCTTTTTGACCCACTTCCTAGAGGAATGGAAATAAAAACAAACAAATGGGACCTAATGAAGCTTAAAAGTTTTTGCACAGCAAAGGAAACCATAAACAAGACGAAAAGACAACCCTCATAATGGGAGAAAATATTTTCAAATGAAGCAACTGACAAAGGATTGATCTCCAAAATTTACAAGCAGCTCATGCAGCTCAATATCAAAAACACGAACAACCCAATCCAAAAATGGGCAGAAGACATAAATAGATATTTCTCCAAAGAAGAGATACAGATTGACAACAAATACATGAAAGAATGCTTAACATCATTAATCATTAGAGAAATGTAAATCAAAACTACATGAGATATCATCTCACACCAGTCAGAATGGCCATCGTCAAAAAAACTGCAAACAATAAATTCTGGAGAGGGTTTGGAGAAAAGGGAACACTCTTGCACTGTTGGTGGGAATGTAAATTGATACAGCCGCTATGGAGAACAGTATGGAGTTTCCTTAAAAAACTAAAAATAGAACTACCATAGGACACAGCAATCCCACTACTGGGCATATACCCTAAGAAAACCATAATGCAAAAAGAGTCATGTACCACAATGTTCATTGCAACTCTATTTACAACAGTCAGGACCTGGAAGCAACCTAAGTGTCCATTGACAGATGAATGGATAAAGAAGATGTGGCACACATACACAATGGAATATTACTCAGCCATAAAAGGAATAACATTGAGTTATTTGTGGTGAGGTGGATGGACTTAGAGTCTATCATACAGAGTGAAGTAAGTCAGAAAGAGAAAAACAAATACCATATGGAATCTAAAAAAAAAAAAAAAAAGGTCATGAAGAACCTAGGGACAAGACAGGAATAAAGAAGCATACCTACTAGAGAATGGACCTGAGGACATGTGGAGGAGGAAGGGTAAGCAGGGACAAAGTGAGAGAGTGGCATGGACATATATACACTACCAAGTGTAGGGTGGATAGCTGGTGGGATGCAGCCACATGGCACAGGGAGCTCACCTCCGTGCTCTGTGACCACCTGGAGGGGTGGGATAGGGAGGGTGTGAGGGAGGGAGACGCAAGAGGGAAGAGATATGGGGATATGTGTATATGTATAGCTGATTCACTTTGTTAGAAAGCAGAAACTAACACACCATTGTAAAGTAAACATAGTCCAATAAAGATGTTAAAAAAATTTTAAAAAAAGACTACCCACAAAATGAGAGAAAACATTTGCAAATCATATGCCTGATAAGTGACTTGTATTCAGAACACAAAAAGAACAATTACAACTCAATAAAAAAAAAGGGCAATTCACACATTTAAAAAATGGGAAAGTGTGTGAATACATATTTCTTCAAAGAAACAGTTTTGAAGTTTCTCAAAATGTTAACCAGAGAATTAGAAGATGACCAATAATTCTATTCCTAGATATCCACAGTAAATAAAATGAAGAGATACATCCACACAAAAACATATACATGAATATTCATAGTACCATTATTCATAGTGGCCTTGAAGTGGAAACACACTACATGGCTATCGATTGATGAATGGATAAACAATACATGGTATACCCATATAATGGAAAATTATCACCAATAAAAAGGAATGAAGTACTGAGATACACTAGAACATGGATAAACCTCAGAAGCACTACACTAAATGTAAGAGGCCACTCACAAATGACAATGTACTATTTAACTCCATTAACATAAAATATCCAGAATGGGCAAATCTATAGAGACAGAAATTATATTAGTAGTGGCTTAGTGTTAGGTAGAGAGGTGAATGAGGCATCCCTGATATTTGGTGCACTGTTTCTTTATGGGGTGATGAATATGTTATAAAATTAGATTATGGTGATAGTTACATTACTCTAAATATACTGAAAATCAGTGAATTATATACTTTAAGCAGGTGAATTTTATGGTATGTAAATTTTATCTCATAAAACAATTTTAAAAATTGTGTCCTTTTCTTTCTGCTTTTGTATAACCTGTATCCTAGATTTCTTAACTACTTTTAT
Source organism: Aethalodelphis obliquidens (assembly GCF_003676395.1). Taxonomy (NCBI): domain Eukaryota; kingdom Metazoa; phylum Chordata; class Mammalia; order Artiodactyla; family Delphinidae; genus Aethalodelphis; species Aethalodelphis obliquidens. The sequence goes on from NW_020837948.1 coordinate 21,130,720, forward strand.
TTTTTTGTTTATTGCTTAGTCTTTTTAAAATATAGTTTTAATTTTCATATGGAAATAAGTCATCTAAAACCCATTGTTGGATGAAAATTCATGTGTATTAGTTAAACTTAATAGAATCATATCTATAAAAAAAACTCAAACACTTTATAAGGAATATCAGTTTGGGGACTCCATGTCATGCTAGGAAATAATGAATTTTCAGATTCATACTAAATTTGTGGCCAACCTTTTGCATCTGACATGTCTAAAGTTTTTAAATGTGTGTGATTTAGGAAAGAATGTTAAACTAAGATTATAGGCTTCAGATATTTAGAAAAGGTGGCTATTATAAGGTTGAAAATCTGCTAAGTTTTATAGTTAGGAATGCTACTAAAGGTAAGGAGAGGACCTCAAGGTATCTGAAAAACTTTTCAGTAAAACCTATCTGTTGAAGTCACATAAAGGAAGAGAGAAGAAATTGAAAGTAATAAATGGGAACAAATCATAGATAGTAACGCATTTCTAGTATTTTTCTTGGGAGAGAAAGAATAGAGTTTAAAAAAAAAAAGAAATGGAACTAAAGAAACACAGCATTAGATGATTGATTTTCCTAACTGCTATATGGATTTTTCCATGATAAATAAAAGACTACTGGAAAAAACATTACGATTAGTCACAAGATGCATATTCTAGTCTTAGGTAGGTAGTAAGGCAGAGAGGTTAAAAATGTGGTACCTGAAATCAGGCCACCTGTGCTGAATTCTTACTAACTTGAGGAAGTTATTTAATTTCTCTTTTCCTTGATTTCCTTGATTTTCCTTGATTTCCACATGTAAATATCATAGACTGGTATCTTTAAATCTCAGATATGATATGATATGATATGATACATGACATGATATGGCCATTAGATATGACTCTATTACCAGCTGGCAGTTTAACAATAGAAAAATCACTTAAGGTCATTGATGCATGAGGAAGTAAGCTCAGTGATGTCTAAGATTCCCTCCAACTTAAATTTTATGCCATCTTTTTTTTTAAATTTAGAGTCTAGTTTTAACAGTTTGATCTACAGGCTAGCCTGTAGTGATCAAGATCATATCTCTGAATTCTGTTCTCACCACTGCAGTAGCCAGAGCAACCTCAGATAGACTTTGAATGAAGAAAATGCTCAGTGGAAAAATCCAGACAAACATAAATCTATCTGTGAGGGTTTTTTTGATGTGTCACACTGATTACTACAACAATGGAAAGGAGTATAGCAGCTATTTTGTAACATACACATACTTTCTTCTGGTTTTTCTTTTTTTTTAATTTATTTATTGAACTTATTTATTATTTCTGGCTGTGCTGGAGTCTTCATTCCTGCATGCGGGCTTTCTCTAGTTGTGGCAAGCAGGGGTCACTGTTGTGGTGTGCAGGCTTCTCGTTGTGGTGGCTTCTCTGGTTGCAGAGCATGGGCTCTAGGCACACGGGCTTCAGTAGTGACTTGCGGGCTTAGTTGCTCCATGGTATGTGGGATCTTCCCAGACCAGGGCTCAAACCCATGTCCCCTGCATTGGCAGGTGGATTCTTAGCCACTGTGCCACCAGGGAAGCCGTCTTCTGATTTTTCAATCAAACGCCAATATGGGTACTGCTCTGAGGGGCTTATATAGAAGGGATTAAAGTTCTAATCAGTTGGCTTTAAGTAAGAGAGACTATACTGGTGGGCCGGACTTAATCAGTGGAAGCCCTTTAAAAGAAGACTTAGGCACCGCCCTGGGCCATACCCCAACAATTGTTGGTTTGCAAGTTATTTTTCCTTTACAAGATCTTCCTTTCCTGAGTGCTGGTGATAACAGCTTCATCCAGTGCCCATGGGGGTTTCCCTCTGCTCATGATCTTGTCTTCCTGACCGTCTGCCCTCTGGATTGCAGACTTCCTTCACTAGTCCCCCAAACATGTATTCCTTGTAATCTCTCTCTCCTCTTTATCCATCGACAGATAGATAGCGATACACTGACTACTTTTTTGATTAGACAAGGCATTTCTAAGAGGTCCAGAAAATGCTTCTTTCTGTCTTCTCCACCCAGTTTCCTAACTCCTCTGTTCATGGTAAGCACTTCCTTTGTAACAATACAAAGGCCTAGGCTTAGTTTGTTGTAGCAGCCCAGCTGAAGAAATTCCAACTGAGTTGATAAGAGAAAATATACTAATAAAAAAGACCCAAGAACAGACACTAAGTAAAAGCCAACAGATACAAATTCAAACCTCCTTATAAATCTAAATTATCACCCCTAGCTACATATCCTTGACCTTTACACATAATATCACTGTTCTTGAGGTCCTTTTTGATTCATATGAATTTTAGATTGTTTTTGCTCTTTCTGTAAAAAAGGCCAATGGGATTCTAATGAGGATTGCCATGAATCTGTAGATTGGATAATAAGGATATTTTAATAATACTGTCTTCTAATACATAAACATGGGATGTCTTTCCAATTATTTTTGTCTTCTTAATTTTTTGATCAAGGTTTTATAGTTTTATGTCTATAGGTATTTTATCTTCTTAGTTAAGTTATTCCTAAATATTTTATTCTTTTTTATTGTATTGCAAATGGGAAAAGAAATAAAAGTCATCCAAATCAGAGAGGAAGAAATAAAATTATCTCTGTTTGCAGATGACATGATATTACATGTACAAAACCCTAAAGATTCCACATACCAAAAAAAAAAATCCAGAACACATAAAGAAACTCAGCAAAATTGCAGGATACAAAATCAACATGCAAATGTCAGTTACACTTCTATACACTAGCAAGAAACTATCTTAAAAAGAAATGAAGAAAACAACCTCTTGTACCTTTAATTATTTATATTAATCATCTTTGGGGTATATCGGAGAGTTTGCAGTGAAGAATGTTCTGGAAAATATGTGATTCTAAAGCTCTACTATAGACAAATGCAGTTTTGTTCACAAGAAATTCCAAAAAAAGTACTGAATCTTCACCTATAAAAGCATTATGAAGTCCACAATTTAAGGGAGTCAGGGCAGTGTTCAGAGGAGAGCTACAAAGATGGTTAACAGTTGGAATATAGGAGCCATTTCAGAAGCTAAAGAAACTGAGACTGTTAAGTCTGGAGATTGTTAAGCAGAGGATGGTGATTTTCTGTTTTCCATCTTTTCTGAAAACAAGGCCAAAGAAAATAGACTTACACTGAATGAGCCATATTAAAAATAAATAAAACTGTCTTGGTAGTGAGCATCATTAATCATTGAAATGATTCAGGCTATAGACTCTCCTTCTCTGCAGGCTTATAAAAAGGTAAATGGTTTTGGTTCAACCTGGAGAAAAGGTAATGAAATGTGATCTCTGATAGCTCCTGTCAAGGTTCATGAATAGAAAACAATAGCTTAAATGAACTTTTGAAGAGATCATGTACCTTTTCAAAATAACTTGCAAACTGAGTCCGAGTGATAACAAGTGACTGGCACGTATCTCAGAGTTACAAAGGATATTTTTTGTCCAACGTACTTTAATGAATAAAGTTGAAATTTATGAACTCATGATTTGCTACATGTGTAATTTTTGAAAGCTCTAAAAATGTACTCTAAATTAAATGATATATTTAAGGAAGTGTGCAAATGTCACATTACATATTATGGAAAGCATTCACATTTCTGTATAATAAATAAAGTACTTTCAAAGTTTAAGTATGGCAGACTGTTGCGAACTGAATGAATGATGTTAGAAAAGAAATACAATAGAAGGATTTAAAAAAAAGAGAAATGATCCTTGTCCTTGAGAATTCAAAATCCAAGAGTGAATTGCATTAGGAAATACTTAATTTTAGCCTAATGTACTAAAATGTGATGCTAGAAATACAAAGAGCCGTAGGTGCATAGAAGATGGAGTTGCAGACTCTACTTGGGATCACAATATTTGAAATGGGTTTTAGAGAATGAGTAAGAGTTTTTCAAACACATAAGGCAGTGGGTAGGCTAGGCAGAGAAAACCACAAAAGCACAGAGGAGAAAGAGAGGATGGCATGCCAAAGAGGTGAAAAGTTTAGGGTGCCTGGAAGGTAAAGTAATCAAACAGGAACAGCAGAATATCAATTAGAACCAGACTGTAAAGAGGTCAGGTAAGGTGTTTGGACTTAAAATGTTCAATAAAAATTCATGTGCAAAATAGCTTGCTTGGCCTCAACCTCAATCTTCTAATTGGGAAGATGATTCTGCTGCAGTTTTTCAAGGATCAGGGTTTGACAATCTAGAGCACAAGGCAATGGGGAGCCAATGAGGTTCACTGTGTGTTTTTGTGTTCCTGAGAACCTAACAAACCCTTCCAGAATTTTTGTAAGAAAAGCCAATTACATCACTTTTCTTGATCCGTAAATGGTTTCACAAAGTGTTCAACAGGACAATAATGTCAACTGTCCTGCTAGACTGGAGAAGAAAACAGACAAATCTACAAAATCTCCTAGGTCTAAATTCACTGCACAGTGCATTGGGAAATAGCTGGATTTTTTCAGTCCCAAAGAAACAGAAGATGTACTTGGGCAGATAAAGTAAGGTTGATTAATTTACATGCACAGCTGCCTTCCAGGCTAACTGTCATCCACTTACTTGACAGGATGAAGCAGCCTGACATTCCACACATGAATATTTCATAGCAAAACCGTGACTCTTACCAATAAACGGGATAGGGAGTTGGCAAGGAGGGCAGTGAGAGATGTTTAGAGTCATGTTGCCACTGGATAAATACCCCCATGCCTAAAGCTAGCTTTGGGTGACAAAGCTTTTCAGAGGAAATATATGAAGCTTTCAACAAGTCAAAGACATTTTTTCTTAATTTTCAAAAAATCATTAAGTGCCTTGTTCTAACTTTTAAAAAATGATGTGAAAATTGTTAGAGATAATATGATAATATGAATGATCTTCTAGTGTTTATGTGATAAAAGAAACTAAACATTGCACATTTTAGGAGTTAATCCAATTTTATGGATTTGGGAAACAATGAACCTGAGGAGTGGAGATGACTAACTAGCTATACTTGTATGCAGAACATGAAGTAATAAAAGACTAAGAATAAATAATTATAGGAATATGTTTGAAGGCAGAAATATAAAACATTTGCCTCTAGGATAAAATTTAATCATATGTCTTATAAAGTAAATGTAATGACTATTTTTGGGAGCCATACCTAATTGATATAAGTAGTGCAATTAAAGAAAAAACAACTTTGTAAACCTTTGCTGGGATTGAAAAAAACAAACCTGACTCTTATAAATCATTAAACTTAAAGAGGGAGCAGAGACAAGTTTAGGCAGGTCCTTTGTATTAGTCTAAAAGGAAACACACCTTGACAGAAAGTCCAGGATGCCTGAACCGAATTTTAGAGTGGGTGCTTTCAACTTTTCCACCTTTGCATTGCAGTTTTATTGTTTCTTAAAGAATCATGAATTCCTAGAATATCATAACTTCATACTTAAGTGTAAATACAAAGCCACTGATGAATTATCTGATTCTAAGTATTATATAAAAGAAAATATTCTAGTGTTTATTATGAGAAAAAATATGGAAACAATAGAAAAATGGGACACTTCTTAAATGATATAAGTAAGAAAATATTTGATTATAAAGCTAATATTATAGATTTATATATGTACAAATAATAGTTTACATTTAATTTTTAGTGTAATCATTGGCACAATAAATGTGGAACATTCAATTAAAATACATGTACACACTATACTCACTTATTTTCTAACTCTCTTCTGATTTCAAAGTATGGATGACTCACCTATTACTCTAGCCACAAAGTGTTCTGTCTTCAAATTATCATTCTTATTCAGTGAGGGTGTTTGTGGTTCTGAATGTTCTGAGTAATTATCTTAATTCGTTGATTTTCTAAGTTAGGTGTAAAACAAATACATATTTCTCAGGTGTAGAAAAAACCATTTTCCATAATATCATACAAAATAAAATTTATTTCCTTCTCTGATCATTCTTCAGTACATGACAATCTACTTCTTGTGAGTGCAATACCATTGAAAACGCTACAGCCTGTGTTTGCGAGACACAGGGCACAGCAGAAAATCAAATTTTGCCGATTTGAATTATAAAGATGCTTTATGTTATTTCATTATCTGCATGTCAGTGTCCCATTGATCTAAATTTACTTTCAAAAACACTGATTTGGCTACATAGATCAAGAATTTGGGTCATTAGTAAATTCTCTTAGAAGTCTTCTGCGAAGAACAGAAGATGCCACCCTTTGGTAAAATGTCTGTAATATTAAGAAAAAGAATATGCGACTGGAAAGACATTATTCATTGTTAGATTTAAGGATGAGAGTAAGTTCCAGATAAATAAATAAACTTAAAGCTATGTCCTGTAGCATTCTAGTTAGGCTGTTTTCTATTCAATGTTTTTCTAATGAATCATCAAGAAATACCTAGCTTGTATTTACTGAATTTAGGATTTCTGGACCTCAGACAACAGAGATCCCTTTGGCATTCAGGTCTATACAGTCTGTAAATAGCAGGATAGACCAAGTTCCTAAAAAAAGCTCTTTCAATGAACTAAATTATCAGGAACATTTCAATGAAACTAGGAGAGAGATATACTATGCATATAACAAATACATGTGTACTGACTGTGTAAGTAGGTGAGATCTGGCAGAAGGTGCACAAGAGGAAGAACAGAGGAGAGAGTGAAAAGAAGCCCTGCAGTGGCAGTTCTTTGAAGGCAACAGAAAACACTTCCTGAAGGTGAGGTACTTATTCAGTAGTGCAAAAGTTACATACTTTGTATGTAGAAAATAAGAATATTTATTTGTACACACACACAGAAGCACTCACAAGAAGCTAAAAATAGTTATTCCCTATCTGAGTGATAGAAATGAGAACTAAAGAAAGAGACAATAAAAGAGATGTGGGAAAGATATATATATGTATATATATAGATATAGATAGATAAATATGCAGCTTTTATAGTTTAAAATCTTGGAACTGTGTAAAGGAATTACCTACGAAAAATTTAAATTTAAATTAAGAAATAAATTATGGGGAAAAAAGCTAGCAGGTAAAAGAATGTACTGATGTCCTGATTCCTCACAAAACAACACTCTCAGATTTATAACAGTAGAAACTCATTAAGTCAATTATTCATTCAACGAATGCTTATTGAGTTACTCCCTCTATTCAAGATGACAGAGATACCATGCTGAACTAAACAGGAATAGGCAAAATGGCTATTCCCCTAAAATTTCTATTTCACTAAGACAGGAAGACAACAGATAAATTAAAATTTTAAAAATAATAAAACCAGGATGATATTAGATGTTATTAAGTGTTATTATGGAGATAAAATAGCATGAAATTCCATAGAGAGTGACTTGAAAGCTTTATTTTCTGGTAGAGTGGTTGGGAAAACCTCTTTGAAAACTGACATTGAGGTACTTACATTTGAACTACGACATGAATGACCAAAAAATGAGTTGCACTGGGGTTCTGAGTGCCCTCACAGGGGTTGCTATGACTGCACATTCCCATAGTCTGTCACTTTTCTTGTTGGAGCGGGGAGTCTACCTACCTTGGGAAGTAGGGCTCCTCCCCATCCCAGCTACAGCCTTGCCCACCAAAGGCTCTCGCCCACCAAAGGCTCTCTCCCACCAACGTCTTGAAAGAAAGAGAGAGAGAGAGAGAGGGAGAGAGAGGGAGAGAGAGAAGGACAAACATCCAGGAGAAGATCAAGATAGCAGAACAGGAGGACGTGGAACTCACCTCCCCCCAGGAATACATCAAAAATACATTTACATGTGGAACAATTCTCAATGAAAACTAGTGGAAATTGTCAGAAAGACCCCTGTACAACCAAGAAAGACCCACACCGAATCAGGTAGGTTTCCATCCTCCATCCCAGCATGCGACCCAGCCTAAGTTGAGCTAACACCCCAGCCCCACTTACTTCACATTGCAGCTCCACACTGGAGCAAGGGCTGCTAAAAACAAAGAAAGAACTTGGCTGTGAGACACAGAGGTAGCTCAGACCCAACGCACCATCTGAGCAGAGCAGGGGCAGCCATTACTGGCGCTTGCACAGGCAGTGCACCAGAAGCATCCCCAAACTCTGTCTGTATCTGGACCAACACGGCCCCATCCCTACACATGCCTAGAGCCCACACAGATTCCACCTGCCCTGTGTGGCAGCCCCACACCAGGGTAGTGGTGGCAGAGGCCAAGTGAAGAGATCAATGTGAATGAAGAAGGAGACTCAGACCCTAAGGGGTACGAGAGCAGGGTGGGGTAGCTATTACTGGTGCTTTGTATAGGCAGCACATCAGAAGCAGCCCTGACCTCTTCCTAGAACCTCCACAACCCTTGCCTCAACACATGCCAAAAGTCCACAGGGGTCCCTCTTGTTCCAGCACTGCTACCCTCTAGAGCAAAGGTGCTGGTGCTGGGAGGAAGGAGAGCACACACTTGAAGGGAAAAGAACCACCTTGGACTTGACCTCAGGGCTTCTGCTCCAGCAACTTGGGACCTGCCCTGACGCTGATAGGGTGGTGACAGCCACTGAGCAGAGAAGCCCAGGCTAAAACCTGGCATCAGCACTAGCCCCTCCTTCTCCAGCTCCACATACCAGCAAGGTGATAGCTGCCTGAACACTCTGAGGAAAGACATGACTTATGTTCAAGTCAAATCCAGCCCTCCCGCCAAAAGCAGTGTACACATGCAGAATGTAGAGGGATGATCCCACACGAGGAAACCTTTTCAAGACCACCATAGGTAACCGTTTCATCTAATTTCATAGAGACAGAGAAAGTTAAAAGAAAATAGAGGAAATGATCTCAATGGAAATAGCAAAACTCCTGAAAAACTAAAAAATGAAACAGAAATAAACAACATATCAGATAAAGAATTCAAAGCATTAGTATTAAGAATGCTAACTGAACCAGGGGGAAAAAAGATAACACAGTGAGAATTTAAAAAAGGAACTAAAAAATACAAAAAAGAACCAGTCAGAACTGAAGAATACAAAAACTGAAATGAAAAACACACTAGGAGGAATTAATAGCACACAAAGTGATACAAAATACAAAAGAACACATAAGTGATCTGAAAGACAGAATAATGGAAATTACCCAATCAGAACAGAAAAAAAGAAAAAAAATACTGAGAGTAGTTTAAGAGATCTCTGGAATAATATCAAGTCTACCAACATGTCATTATAGGGGTTCTAGAAGGAGAAAAGAGAGAGAAGAGGCTCAAAAATATATTTGATGAAATTATGGATGAAAATTTCCCAAACCAGAAGAACAAAACAGATATTCAGATTCAGGAGGTATAGAAGGTACCAAACAAGATTAACCCAAATAGGTTTACACCAAGACATATCATAATTCAAATGACAAAAGTTAATGATAAAGAGAGAATTCTAAAGGCAGCAAGAGAAAAAATAATCATAAATAAGGGAATCCCCATAAGGCCATCAGCTGATTTTCCTGCAGAGACTTTGAAGGCCAGAAGGGAGCATCATGATATATTCAAAGTGATGAAAGGGGAACCCCTGCAAACTAGGATACTCTATCAAGCAAGACTATTATTCAGAATTGAAAAAGAGATGAAGAACTTTTCAGACAAGCAAAAACTAAGAGTTCTTCGATACTAAATCTACCATAAGAGAAATGTAAAAGGGTCTTCTCTAAGTAGAAAAGAAAAGGTTACAACAAGAAGTAAGAATCTATAGGAAAGGAGAAATTACCCTAGTAAAGGAAAACATATAGTAAAGGCTGAAGATCAAACACTTAAGTAAGCTAGAACAAATATTAAAAGACAAAAAATTGTGAAGTTAACTATAACTACAGTAAACAGTGATGGGATAAACAGGAAGATATAAATATGCCATCAAAAAGCAAAATGTGGGGATGGGGAGTAAAAAATTTAAATCTTTTACAATGTGTTTCAACTTAAATGACTACCAGTTTAAAACGAGTAGACATAGTTATGTTAACATATACAAAATCCATAGTAACTCCAAATAAAAAATCTACAATACATGTGATAGAAAGAAACCCAAGCATACCACTAAAATAAATCATCAAACCATAAGGGAAGAAACAAAAGAAGAAAAAATAAACAGAAAAGAACTACAGTAAAAACCAGAAAACAAGTAAGAAAATGGCAATAAGTACATATCTAACAATAATTACTTTAAATGTCAATGGACTAAATGCTCCAATCAATGACATAGGGCGGCTGACTGGATAAAACACAAGACAAACCTATATGCTGCTTATAGGAGACTTAACTCAAAGCTAAAAACATACAGACTGAAAGTGAGGGAATGGAAAAAGATATTTCATGCAAAAGGAAATGACATGAAAGTGGAGATAGCAATACCAATATGAGTCAGAATAGATTTTAAAACAAAGTCCATAACAAAAGAAAACATAGGTCATTATATAATGATAAAGAAATTAATACTACACTTGGTAATGGGTATACACTGAATACAGAACACCTAAATACATAAAGCACTTGTTAATGTGTATACACCAAATAAAGAACACCTAAATACATAAAGCAAATAGTAACAGGCATAAAAGGATGAATTGACAATAATACACTAATAGTAAGAGACTTTGGCACCCCACTTACATAATGAACAGATCATTCAGACAGAAAATCAGTAAGGAAACAGTGGTCTTAAATGAGACCTGTTGGAATTAATAAATATCTACAGGACTTTCCATCCAAAACCAGCAGAATACCCATTCTTTTCAAGGGCACATGGAACATTCTCCAAGACAGGTCACACGCTAGGCCACAAAACAAACCTCAACAAATTTTAAGAGGAGAGAAATTGTATCAAGCATTTTACATGACCTCAATAGTATGAAACTAGAAGTCAATTACAAAAAGAAAAAAAGGAAAAGCACAAACAGTGGAGACTAAATAACATGCTACTAAAAACCAGTGGGTCAATGAAGAAATCAAAAAGGAAATAAGAAAATACCTTGAGAAAAATGAAAATAGAAATAGAACTTTCCATTATCTATGGGATTCAACAAAGCTAGTACTAAGAGGGATGTTTATAGGAATACAGACCTACATTGAGAAACAAGAAAAATATCAAATAGACAACCTAACCTACCAACTAAAGGAATCAGAAAAAGAAGAACAAGAAGCCCAAAGTCATGAGAAGGAAGAAAATAATAAAGATCAGAGAGGAAATAAATGACATAGAGACCAAACAGCAGTAGTAAAGATCAGTGAGACCAAGGGCTATCTTTTTTAAAAAGTAAATGAAATTTACAAACCGTTAGCCAGGCTCATCAAGAAGAAATGAGAGGGCTTCCCTGGTGGCGCAGTGGTTGAGAGTCTGCCTGCCAATGCAGGGGACACGGGTTCGTGCCCCAGTCTGGGAAGATCCCACATGCCATGGAGTGGCTAGGCCTGTGAGCCATGGCTGCTGAGCCTGCACGTCCGGAGCCTGTGCTCCACAACAGGAGAGGCCACAACAGTGAGAGGCCCATGTACCGCCAAAAATAAAAAGAAGAAATGAGAGAGGACCCAAACAAACAAAAGAAAAGAAATAAAAGAGAATAAATAACAAGCAATACCACAGAGATACAAAAAATCATAAGAGAATACTACAAACAGTTATATGCCAACAAATCGGACAACCCAGAAGAAATGGACAAAATTCTAGAAATATACAACCTGTCAAGACTGAATCAGGAAGAAATAGACAATCTTAACAGATCAATCACTAGTAGTGAAATTGCATTGTAATAAAAACTCTCAGCAAATAGAAGTCCAGGACTGGATGGCTTCACAGGGGAACACTACGAAACATATAAGAAAGACCTAATGCCTATCCTTCTCAAATGAATCCGAAAAATGGAAGAAGACAGAAAACACCCAAATTCATTCTATAGGGCCACCATTACCTTGATACCAAAGCCACACAAAGACACTATAAGAAGACATTACAGGCCAATATCTCTGAAGACTATAGATGAAAAAATCTCAACAAAGTATTAGCAAACTGAATGCAACAATATATAAAAAGGATCATACACCATAAAGAAGTGGAATTTATGCCAGGGATACAAGGATGGTTCAATATCCATAAATCAATAAGTGTGACAGACCACATTAACATAAGGAATGATAAAAATCACAAGATCAGTTCAAGAGATGGAGAAGAAGCATTTGACAAAATCCAACATCCTATTAGTGATAAAAACTCCCATCCAAGTTGGTATAGAGGGAGCATACCTCAACATAATAAAGGCCATTTATGACAAACCCATAGCCAGCATAATACTCAATGGTGAAAACCTGAAAGACTTCCTGCTAAATTCAGGAACAAGACAAAGATACCCACTCTCACCGCTTCTTTTCAACATAGTATTGGAAGTCCTAGCCACAGCAGTCAGACAAAAAATAAAAGACAACCAAATTGGAAGGGATGATGTAAAACTGTCACTATCTGAAGATGATAGGATACTGTATACAGAAAACCCTAAAGTCTCCACCAAAAAATGATTAGAACTAAGAAATTAATTTATAAAAGATGCAGGATACAAAATTAATATACAGAATCTATTCTGTTTCTACACACTAATAATGAACCAACAGAAAGAGAAAGCAAGAAAGCAATTATATTTAAAATCATATCAAAAATAATAAAATACCTAGGAATAAATTTAACCAAGAATGGGAAAGACCTATACTCGGAAAACTATAATAATACATTGATGAAGGAACTTGAACATGAGACAAAGAAATTGAAATGTATCCCATGTTCACAGACTGGAAGAATTAATATTGTTAAAATATTCATACTTCCCAAAGCAATCTACAGATTCAGTGCAATCCCCATCAAAATATCCATGACAGTTTTCACAGAACTAGAACAAATAATCCTGAAATTTGTGTAGAACCACAAAACACTCCAAACTGCCAAAGCAATCTTGAGAAAAAAAGAACAAAGCTGGAGGTATCACACTGCCTGACTTCAGACTATACTACAAAGCCACTATCATCAAAAAAGCTTGATACTGGCACAAAAACAGATACATAGATTAACAGAACAGAATAGAGAGTCAAGAAATAACCCCCACACACACCTATAGTTAATTAGCTCATGGCGAAGAAGACAAAAATATGTAATGGAGAAAAGACAGTCTCTTCAAAAACTGGTGCTCAGAAAATTCAGCAGCCTCATGTAAAAGATGAGATCATAACATTTCCTTACACCACATACAAAAATAAACTCAAAATAGATTAAAAAACTAAATGTAAGACCTGAACTAGAAGAGAACATAGGCAGAACACTCTGACATAAATTGTGGCAATCTTTTTTGGATCTGTCTCCTATAGCAAAAGAAACAAAAGCAAAAAATAAACAAATGGGGTCTAATTAAACTTAAAACTTTTGCATAATAAAGGAAACCATTGACAAAATGAAAAGGCAACGTATGGAATGAGAAAGGATATTTTCAAATTATAGGACCAATAAGGGGTTAATATCCTAAATTTATAAACAGTTCATACAATGAGATATCAAAAAAATTATCTGATTAAAAAATGGTCAGAAGTTCTGAATATACATTTTTACAAAGAAAACATACAGATGGCCAACAGGCACATGAAAAGATGCTCACCACCACTAATCAGGGGAATGCAAGTTAAAACCACAATAAGGTACCACCTTCCACGGGTCAGAATGGTGGGAGGTGGTAGCTTATTGTGGTTTTAACTTGCATTTAAACTTGTATTTAATTTTTTATCATCAAAAAATCTATAAATAACAAATGTTGGTGAGAATGTGGAGAAAAGAGAACCCTCGTACCTTGGTGGTGGGAATATAGATTGGTGCAGCCACTTTGGAAAACAGTATGGAGGTTCCTCAATAAACTAAAAACAGAACTACCATATGATGCAACAGTTTCACTCATGGGTATATATCCAAAGAAAATGAAAACACTAATTTGAAAAGATACATGCACCCCAATGTTCACAGTAGCACTATTTACAATAACCCAGATATGGGAGGAACCTGTGTTCCTCAAAAGATGAATGCATAAAGAATATGTGCCATATATATATATGTACACACACACACACACACACACACACACACAATGGAATATTACTCAGCCATAAAAAATGAAATTCTGCCATTTGGAACAGCACAGATGGACCTAGAGAGTATTATGCTTAGTGAACTGTCAGAGAGAAAAAGGCAAACACTCTATGTTATTGCATATATGTGGAATCTAAAATGTTTTTCAAAATGAATGAATATAGCAAAACTGAAACAGCCTCACAGATAGAACAAACTAGCAGTTACCAGTAAAGAAAGGGAAAGGGTGAGGTTCAAGATAAGAGTATGGGATTACGTATAAAACAGATAAGGAACACGGATATATTGTAAAGTACGTGGAAATATAGCCATTGTGTTGTAGTAAATTTAAATGGATTATAATCTGTAAAAATATTGAGTCACTATATTGTACATCTGAAACTAATATAATATTGTAAATCATCTATACCTCAAGAAAAAAGGAACATGAACAAACATTCCACTCAGAGACCAGAAAGAGAAAAAATCATGCTTGGGGTAGGCACGAGCTTAGCTTGTTTGAGGACAGAAAAATATGCAATGTGAATACAGAGAAGTAAACAAAGACTAGAGTGGTATGAATTAAAAGGTAAATGTGGACCTTTAATGTATAGCCATCCAGAGCCTTGATGGTCAGGGCAAGAAGTTTGGATTGCATTCCATGTGAGATGAGAAGCCAGTGGATGCTTTCTCATAGATGAATCATGTGATCTGACCTATGCAAAGAAAAGGCTTGAGTCTGCTATCTGGCTGCATATTTTAGGGGTCAAGAGTTGAACCAGGGGGGACGGGATTAAACTCAGGTGGACATGTATGTGAAATTTAGGGGAAAAACAGAAGTAGGGCAAAAAGATTTAGGAATTGCCTACATATAAATGCTATTTAAAGCCAAAGGAGTATGAGACAAATGAAGTCACTTATGAATGAGAATAGATATCGAAGAGATAATAAACACAGAATTCGTACCATGGGCATGCCAACTTTTGGAACTGGGGAAGAAAAGAGATTCAAAAAAATTGATAGATCAATACATACAAGATAATGATAATTCTGTGTACATGACAGCAACTAATATAAAAGTAACATGTTTGGAAAATATTTGCATCCAACAAGATTTTCAAAGTGTTTGTTAAAAATTACTTAATGGGGTCTTGCTCTTTATTTTAAATAAGGTTAATATATGAACAAATAATTTATATAAAAAATTATATAATCATGGGAAATGTACACTTTCGTCAGTTATTAAAGAAGTAGAAAATAAACATTTCCTAGGACACCACTGTATTCTCCATCTATGGAGAAAACAATTTTTGCTTAAGTAAGAACATTCAAAGCTTGTTAGATTGTGGTGAAACTAATAACTGAACACAGATGTTTGCTTTGCAATAAACAATATGTGGCACAAGACAACATGTTAATCCAATTTGAGTCAGCAATTCTACCTTCGGGACTATGTATCCTAATACCATAATTCCACACAAGAAGACTACTTTATGCAGAGCCAGATTTTCATTGCAGTAACTTTCAACTTTAAGAAACTGGAGAAAATATAGAGAGCAGTTTAAAACAAGTATAGTATATGTAAGTTAGATGGATATTTTAAAACTAGTAAAAATTATCATTAAAGTGGTCTATGAAAACCCAGGGAAATGTGTATAATATAGTAGGATTTTTTAAGAAAACAAAATAAATGGCATTTGTATTGTTTTTAGTCTGTCACATTTTCATAACCAACTGATGAATTTTTATCTTTTATTTCTCTACCCATTGCCCTTTCTTAGTATACACCTCTATTGTTTACTCAATTACCCACTTTGTTTTCATGAACTTTAGGGATGTGGCTGTGAGTTAGTGAGGACATCATTACTGATGGATATTCACTTGAATAAGTCTTATTCATAAGTGTGTATAGCGATCTCATGAAGATCTGATACAGCAGAGATAGAGGGTTAGCCAGAGATAAGTTGTAGGGTGGAGTTGGAATTGACAACAGAGAAATGCTTATAGCAGAGTTAGGCAGAAGTCTGAAAAGGAGATAGGTTTAGGTTGAGGGCATGAATACTGAATTATGAAATATTCTGAGAAAGCAAGAAGAACATTTTAATGCGTGTCCTAATACACAATATTGGCTGAGTATAGAGGCCTTAGAGAAGATGCATTAAGCTAAATAGTTTTGGGATGGTTTTGGTGGAAAGAACTGAATTTCTTTTTTCTACTTCAGTACTTTTTTCTACCTGAGTACTTGGGCCATTTTGAATAGTCAAAGAAAGTCACTTAGAACTTTTTTCTTATCTTCCTTCTCCTTCCAGATTTATCTAACATAACCTATCACCTTAGGGTTTTTGTATCTCTTAATTTGTAAGCAAATTCATAATACAGTAGTAATAGCTGCATTATTTTTCCTGAGTGTAATGAAAATTAATATTCCTGGAAACCAGAGCTTGTGTTCAAGAAAGGGATAACTATTCTTGTGCTCTACTGGTGAAAATGTAAATTGGTTACAGCCAGTAATGGAAAACATCATCTCAGATATTAAAAATAGAACTACTATATGATCCTGCAACCACACTTCTCGGTATACGTGCAATGGAAATGAAAACAGGATCTCAAAGAGGTAACTGTACTCCCATGTTCATTCCAGCATTATTCACAACAGCCAAGATGTGTAAACTACCTAAATGTCTGTCAATGGATAAACGACTAAAGAAGTTACAGTGTATACATATACAATGGGATATCATACAACCACGAGAAAGAAAAAAGTCCTCCCATTTGGGACAACATCTAAGTAAAGTAAGTCAGAAAGAGAAAGACAAGTGCTGTATGATATCGCTTATATGTGTGATCTAAAAAAGCCAAACTCATGGAAATGGAGCCTAGAATGTTGGTTCCCAGGGGCCTAGGAATTGGGGGAAATGGGGAGGTATTTGTCAAAGAGTACGAACTATCGGCTATAAGATGAGTAAGCTTGGGAGATGTGATGTACAGCGTGGTGATTATAGTTAATACTGTATTATATACCTGAAAGTTGCTAAGGGAGTAGATCTTCAATGTTCTCCCTACAAAAGGGAAATGGTCGTTATGTGACCTGCTGGAAGTGTTACCTATGGTGGTGATCATTCTGCAATACATAAGTATATCAAATCAACACATTGTACACTTTAAACTTACACAATGTTACATGTCAATTATAGCTCAGTAAAGCTCAAAGAAAAACTTTTAAAAATAGGACCCCCTAACAGGAATTTTAAGATACGCTGGTGAGCAAGTTAAGGGGATATGTCACTTCAGGGAACTTTTCAAATCATCTTCCAAATACACAAAAGTTGGCCTAGTCTCAGAAATATTTTCTCAGAGCTGGGGCCATTCTCTTATAGTGATTTAGGCACTTAAGGAAGTCCAATGACTTTTTCAGACAACAGATAAGTAGTTGATCATTCCTGTCCCCCACGTAGATTTCCTCAATTATTAGCATGTCTCTCTACATGCATCTTTGTCCTCTGGGGCATTGGGTCACACTGGAACTTAATTTCTGTAAAGATTTGCTGAGTCCCAAGAAGAAATGAAAATGCATACTCTCTTTCATTACCTTGTTTGCAAAGTGAATAATTCTTAACAAAGGAAATCCAAAACAAACAAACAAAAAGCATAAAAATCAGGCTGCATCGTAAGTCCAATGCTGAAGGGATACACTCCTAATTCCCAAATGGTGTACAGAAGCTTATGATTCTACTGAAGAATTCATAGCTCTGTTCAGTTTTGTGGGGATGCAGAGCAAAAGGAGAAAATAGCATGTAAACCTTTGAGTATTTACTAGAATTGTCCAACAATAACAAATAGGAAATTAAGTGCATACATCTGATATCTTAGTTTGCTATCAGGCATTTGCTTTATGATTTACTATGTTAAATGTAACAAAAATTTCACAATAATATTCTATTATAGAAACATTAATTTTGCATATCATTTTCTATATAGCAAGTATGCATCAGACCTGCAGCAATGATACTGCAGTGAATCTCAGGTCCTGGGTGTCTTTTTTCTTAGCCCAATTCCCCAGAAATT
Organism: Aethalodelphis obliquidens; assembly: GCF_003676395.1. Lineage (NCBI taxonomy): Eukaryota > Metazoa > Chordata > Mammalia > Artiodactyla > Delphinidae > Aethalodelphis > Aethalodelphis obliquidens. The sequence goes on from NW_020837948.1 coordinate 21,148,891, forward strand.
AGAGTCTGAGGCAAAGGCTTATGTGTGACCACTGTTTGAGGAAATACGATCCCAGAGAGCTTACCTGAAGGACAGGGGTGTGAGGGAGAGTAACAATGTAGGGTAAATCCCAAGAACGTGTTATCATGTTGATTGCTACTGATTTCTTCACCTCAAAGATCTGCTCTCTAAGAAACCATACAAACTTCATCTCAAAAGGGTCTATCCAGAGGGAGGAAGTGCGAAGAATATATTCCCAGCTTCTATCTCCCATTTGTCAAAAATGTATCCTTAGGGAAGTTGGGAATTCCCCAGGCTTTCAGACTGCATATGCCCCGGCATTGAGATGAATCCTGTACTTTTTGTGCCTTTGGGATCCAAAAGTTAACCCTAGGACAGGAGGCAAGAGTTGCAGGACACAGGCATGAGGCAAGGCACTGTCAGGATATAGCTGTGGCAAGACTGTTGCAGCCCATGCAGAGCAGAGCAGCTGGCAACAAGAAGTGGCTGGAACAAGCCATAGTGAAGCTAAGAGGATGTGAAGTGGGATTTGGGTTCCCAGTTTGGGTTCTCAAATTGTTGCAGGCATCAGAAGCACCAGGAGGGCTTGTTAGAACACAGATCGCTGGGCGCCACTCCTAGAGTTTCTGATTCTATAGGTCTGCGGTGGGCCAAATACTTCGCATTTCTAACAACTTTGTAGGTGATTCTGATGCTACTGGTTCCAGACTACACACGAGAAGTACTGCATAAATCAGCATTCCATTGCACCCCTCCCACACACGTTCCCTTAGGTGCTGTTAGCGTGCAGTAACCGACTCCTGCAGTTCCTTCTGTGTGTGGTTTATTTCCACCAGGCCACAGACTGTACGTTCCTGGTTATGCTGAAAGTTGACTCTGGTTATCCACCTAGAGGCAATGAAGATGGTAGGGGAGGGCTCTGAATGGCATTCATTCAGAAAATGAATGCCATTTTCTGAGTTAACAGCCTCAGCTGAGGTCTTTGTACAAACTGCAGGAGCAATGAGGTTCATCTCTGGCAAGGGGAGAGAGTTGCCTGTGGCCAGTCCAGAGGATCCAATGGACTCCAGAACACCAGCATACTTCTCTCTTGAATCCTAAACCAAAAACTTCCTTTTTGTGGTTACCTATCTTTTCTGTTCAGCTATATGTTGTGCTATGTTTTATGAGAAGATGCAAAGAGCAAGGTAAATCAACAGTGAAATTTTTTTTAAGTTTACCAAGCTCCATTTTAAATCCTTATGTATTTGTAATTTAGAGTTTTAAGAATAGTAGGGAAATATTTTATCAAAGTTCTAATTGAGCAATAAATGTATCTAGAGATAAGACACTTTGATATAAAAATAGAACCCCACAATACAGATAAATTGTAAAAAGCAGACTATGGATGGAGATGTGATTCTTTGCTTTGTATAAAGAGTATCTGTTAGGAATTCTTTTAGTTCCCTTGAAGCAATTAAGATAAGTATCACAAAAACCACAACATATCCATTTAGGAACAAGTCTGCTAAATAAAAAATGAGGTTCAGGGCTTCCCTGGTGGTGCAGTGGTTGAGAGTACGCCTGCCGATGCAGGGGACGTGGGTTCGTGCCCCAGTCCGGGAAGATCCCACATGCTGTGGAGCTGCTGGGCCCGTGAGCCATGGCCGCTGAGCCTGCGCGTCCGGAGCCTGTGCTCCGCAACGGGAGAGGCCACAACAGTGAGAGGCCCGCGTACCGCAAAAAAAAAAAAATGAGGTTCAGAGGCACAGAGAAACTTCCCATCACAATTATTTCACAAGCCGTTGCTCTTGCTGACCTCACAGCTCTAGAGTACAGTTCCTTCCAGTAGCCCCAAGGGAGCTTCTGTTTAATTGAGTTAATAATTTAATCATAATTAGAAGAGGACCTGTGAAGTCAAAAGTAAGGGATGAAAATATTCTAAAGAAAGCAGAACATTTGGAAAATTTCCATTCAGTCATTCAATATTTATTGAACTCCTGTCTTACGTTAAGAACTTTGATCAGTACTGCAAAGTGCAAGGATGATAAGAATTACTCCTGCCCCCTAGAAGTTCATGGTCTACTATGGGAGATGATAAATAAATAATTCCAATAATTTGTGCAAAGGACTTTTTAAATTTGTGGCAAGTACGATAGAATTCCTTTCAGAAATGCTATTTCAGTATCATGTAAGCCAGAATGTCCATTTCTGGCATAAGTAATTAACGCTATATACATGGTAAAGTGAATGCTCAATCAAATCAAACAATAAGATGTATTTAGGATAATGCATTATGTATACATGCACACAGAATATAATTCATGAGACACAATTTACAATCAGCGTACTCCCTCTGTCCACATTTCCTGAATCTGACCTTTGTTTAGCCTGCTTCATGACATAACACTGACATTAGCGGAAATGTGGTAGAATGGAAGAGGGGAGGGAAGAAATGATTTTTTTTAATAGTCAAAAATGTGATTCTATGCTGTTAAACGTAACTTCAATTACTTGTTCTCATCAACTATCTGACTGTTCAGGGTAATTTAAGGAGTGGGAATTCTGGAAAGGCCTCTGCTCAAACTATGTTTTAGCCACTTCTTCCATAAACTACAAATTAGGTCACAGATAGTATATGACACTCTAAGAAAAGAGGTAAATAGGATGCAAAGTATAAACAGAATAGGATCCTAGAGGGGACTTTGTTTTAGGGAATTATTTTGTTTCTTTATTTAATAAAAAATATGTACAGGTTAAAGTTAATATTTTAAAACTTTGCATTTTCTAAATATTAAATATAACTAGTTTTTGAAAAGGCAAAATTTATTATAAGTAGTGATTAAGTATTAATAGTATTATTAGATATGAATTATAGTTTTCGTGGGGGCAAAGACAGAGAGAAGAGGAGAAAACTTTTTTCTCTTTCTATTCTTCCCCTTCTCTTCATCCTTCCCCCGTTTGTCTTCTCCCTCCCTTTCCTTTCTCCTCATCCCCCTTTATTAAATATAAAAAGTTCTGGTTTAATCAAATTACAGCTAAGTGCTTGAGGAGCTCAGAGGCTGTTGATATTGTGCTAGATGAGGTGACGTTTGAACTTCACTCTCAAGGAGAAGGAGAGGTTTATCAAGGAGCAAAATTCATGCAGGTCAGAAGTAACTGGATTTGAACTGAGGACTGCTAATAGCCTGTCACGCCTGGCAACATGCATAGCTGCCTGACAGGGTCTGCCCTCATGCCACAGAACACTTGCACTTCTGTTACACGTCTTTCAATGCAGTCAGTTACAGATCTTTTGATTAATAAGTATTCCTTTTTAACCCTTTGAGAAAATTAAAGAGCTAATACGACAGGCAAAATCAGTTAGACTGAATTAGATGGTTTCCTTCTTAACACCTACTTGAGGGCCTTGTGGAACCTTGGGAGATGCCAGGGAGTGAAAGCAGGCCATGGACATGGAACGGAAAAGTCATGAGAGAAGCTTCATCATCATTTCCAGTCCCTTATTTCAACATTGTCCCCATGATCAACCATGAACCCCTAACAAGGAGAATCTCTCTTCCTCTGTTTTCTGTTTGACTTCATGTCTCTTCTCATGCTATTGCCAAAGCCAGTCAAAACTCAGCAGAAAGATGGTCCCCAACTGATAGCCTAGCTATGCTAAATGTACACCAAAAACACTCTGATGGGTGTATCTGGGACTCTTTTTAGTTTATAATATTGTTTAAATAGGAAAATGCATACCTGATTTTCAAAGGAGCAACCTAGAAGTAGTTTGGATTAGAAAAAAATCACTGGTATGTTGGACACTTACATGTGTAAAATGTCAAAGGATGTGAAATTCAACCTTGGCAGTGTCAACTTTCTGAGTTGGATTTTTATATCCAGTGAGCCTGGGTAAGGACAGTGGGAGGCAAGCACTGGGTGAATCTTTTATTTCTTTGAATTTCACAGTAGATAATGACAAAAGGTGCATTGCTATTTAAATGTCAGCTTTACCTTTTGTTGATTAGTTCATTGCATAATCTTTTTATAAAGGTCTAACATAAAGTAATGAAATGATATTTGACTTCATACTGAGAGTAAATTGTGTAGAGTAAATAATTATGAAAGAAAGAAAAAGATGTTTATAACAATAAAAGGCCCATGTGAAACAGAAAGCTATACTAAAAGGACACTGCATTTACTATTTTTAATATTGTGCATTAGAAGTTTCAAGTATTTTAAATCCTGAGTTAGAAGTTGGGATTGTGATGTTTTTCTTTTACTATTCAAAATGTTCTTGAGGTTTTCACCAAGATTCGTCCATGTTTTGCAGTTCTTTGATCCAAGTCTAACCTCTCAGCTGGCTTCCTCCACCTTTTTCTCCTACTATTTTACCTCCAATCTCCTCATAATCACCCACTGACTTCTCTTTTATCGATACTAAATGTATTACATTTTTCTTAAAAGTTTTTGCTTAAACCTCTTTTGTTGAAGATTACATCCTATTATCCTTTCTAAATGACCTTTCTTGCTTCACTTTTCTAAACATACCAAAATAAGTAAAACACTAATTTAAAGAAGTCCTTTGGTGGAAACTTCAGTATTTTTCTTTCCTTATTTGTATTTCACTTGGAGGTGGAAAGCATTTTTGACAACTAATGCTATTGACAAGAGATACCATTATTGCAGAGGAAATAAATGCTTCCACTGCTTTACTTTGCTTTTGTGTTGGGAGGTGGAAACAACGTAACTTGAAATTTCAAAATCCTTATTATGATCGGTCGAAAACCAGCACACTGAGTATCTACTATGAGGATAATACGGATTTGGGTTTATTGGAATTTTGAGAAATGAAGCTTTAGTGATGCAACTCTAGCACTTGGAAGGCTATTCAAAGGCAAGGAGAGCAAAGAAAACAGCAGGGGAAAGTGATTTTTCAAGAGTATATGAATAAAACTAGTGTTTCTTATTTCAAAGAATGCTTACCTCCGAGAATTATTAGTGCCCTATCTAAACACCACACTTAAAACTGTATTAGTTTTTCCATGAAATAGAAATACAGCATATTAGAAAAATGTCCCATCCTAACACCCCTGTACAGAACCTTGAACTTACTGAAAAATTAGACAGAGATTAGGCCAATGCTTCCGAGACTAAACTTCAGTTTTGAGTTTAACCAGGAGAAAATAAGAAGTAAATCTCCCTACGGATCATACAGGAGAACTGTCTATTTATCAAATCCTGGATGGAGGGAATTCAACCAGCTACTTGCTATGCCAAAGCTTCAGAAGTCCAGAGAGTGTATCAGAACCTCTGGGACTCTACCCTGCATCCTCTCAGGGCTGCCTGATTTTTTGACTAGGTTCCTGCAGGATTTGATTTAGGTTTTGTTGACGTTACGTTAGCTCAAACATACTCCATGTAATTTTTGTTTTCTTTCAGGGCTTTTCCAATGCCATGATATGAGGCAGTGGTGAGAGACAGAGTGACGTGCACACATGCACAGCTCAGAAATACCAGACATTACTTACTCACCCACTCAGGGAAGCTCTCAAAAAAAGAAAAAAAAAGGGGGGTGACAAGTTGCTTTTTCTTGGAAATCTCTTGTGGACAATTTGAGAAATATTCTGTTTACTCCTCAGAAGGTCTCCATGAGATCAAATTTCAGTGGCCACTTCCAGTGAGCAATCCCTTGTGTAGACTCTGTCTTTCCCTCTTTACTCTCACTGGCACCTCAATGATGTGCCCTAGATTGATCTCCCATCTCTTTCCAAATAAACCACCTATATGCAAATCCTTAGTTCAGGCTCTGTCTTTGGTAGAAAACCAAGCTAAGTTGAAGGAAATCTAAATCCATTTAGAATACTCATCATGATCTTGGGGTAAAAGTCCCAGTTTTCTAAGTCTACAGAACCATCAAGACTCATACAGAGGTATACGTCCAGGCACAAGAGATTGGAATTAAGATTTTATTCAATGCTATCAAGGCTTTATCTATAGAATCCATCAGTGAAAAGTTCTCCTTGTTCTTTTATTATTCTTTGGTTTGAATTCTTTAAACTGAGTCACTTTGCTGTGCAGCAGAAATTAGCACAACATTGTAAATCAACTATACTTCAATAAAAAAAGTTTTAAATTAATAAATAACTAGATAAACAAACTACCTCAATGAATCTTAGCTTACAAAAACTTCTTTTTCCCTTATCAAAGTATCCTGCCCTAGGTTGTACTCTCCTGGTATCTTAACCAAACTGCTTGAGGTCCAGCCAGGCATTCTCCTTCTGGATCTTCCTTATATTATCATATTATTTGGGAGTGACCTTAAAGTCTAAACTCATGAGTCTAATAACAAAAACGAAGGCTCAAAATCGACAAAATAGCTGACCCAAGGTACTCCAAATGGTTCATAGCCTATATAAATCACTATCACCTTTATCTCAAATGGACAAACAGAACTATAATTATTTCTAGAAAATAATTTAGCAATAAATCAGTAAATACAATATGTCCTCCACGATGTATGTTTTCATTATTCTGTTTTACTCTTTTCCCCCAATTACAGTAATTCTTGTGTTCTATTATGTTAATCAGACATTGTACTTCATCTGCCAATGAGATACATATAGTCACAAATATTTTCAATAATTCAAATTATATATTTAACAAGATATTTAATAATATTAAAATGAAAATAACAAGTCTGACATGTACAAAAATGATATGCACATACTGTAGCACCCTATTACAATATAAGTAGAATAAGATAATGCTAGATTATCTGATTTCTTTTGTGTTTGATTGTTTGTTTATTAATACCTTCTGGGTCTCAGCTACAGGGGGCTGAGTTTAGCAGACTCCTCAGTTTATTTCACATAATCAACCTCGTTTAATGAAATTATCCTCTCTTGCTCTATTCATTCATTCTCTAATTCATTCACTTATATCTCTATATCTCACTTCTCCTTCCTTCATCCCCAGGCAATAACTGTAATGTATTCAATGTGTTTCTGTTTATTTTAATATGCTTTTACAAAACATGAGATGTATAATTTGCAAATGTTTTAATTTACTTAAATGACATCATGTTATTTATCTCATTATAGTTTTCATTTTTTTCATTGAAAAATTATGCTTAAAGACCCATCCAGAGTTTTGCCTCTGCTGAGAATATAGAAAACCACAAGAGACCATTGCTCCTGCCCAACAATAATAAAAGCTAAAAATACACAAAACAAGAGGTTTTTTTTTTTTTTGAGCCCATCAGTAAGCTGAGGTCTCAAGGCAGTGAGGTAAATTGAATTTCGAAGGGTGACAAACTCCTACAAGGAAAAATAGGACATGCAAACACTTTTGTCTTGACTAAGTACAAGATAGAGAAGTAGCACCCATTAAAATGGGTAAGAAAACATAAATTACTGAAATGTTAACAAAAACATAAAAGCAGAATATGAACTAGTATGTCACATTAAATATCTCTGAAAGTCCCAGAAACAAAAGGAGTCCCCAGCCACCTGCCAAATTTTTCGCATAAACCCTCACCAGGCATAAGGAGAAAGGGTGGAGGCAATAAAGGATAGCTGAGAAAGCCTTCCTTAGCAATGAAAGCCTGCAGGGGATGATTTACTAGCTGCTGCTGTGGAATAGACGTGAAACCCAGAAGTGACTGGGACTATTCTCTCATATTAAGCCAAAGCTCTCTTTCTCTAGGTACAGGGCAAGAAACTTTCCTAGAAATAGTTGAGCTGTCCAACGGAGATGGGATAAAACAGAAGCTGTCTGTTCCTTAGGGAAGAAGAGGAAAACAGCCCGCTTTCCTATCTCAGGCAAAGGTTGGCTGCTGTTGGTGGAAGGATAGAAAGCCTCTTGTTTAAAGCACCCTACACAAATACAAAGCAGGGTGCTATCACCACTGGAAGAGAAGCAAGTAATTTGCTTGTGTTCAAGACTCCCTGAGCAAGACTCCTCATCTAAAAATGGTAGTTTGGCTGCTGTGTGAGAAGGAAGAAAAATGCTGAAAATAAGCCCCTTTGGTAGGGTTCAGGGCCACAGGAACTAAAAACACTATTGCCTTAATCCCCCACAAAACCTGCCAGAAACAGGGCACACAGATTTCTAAGAGTGCATATTATCTATCTTAGTCTCTTCTCTTCTTTTGCATAAATGTCCAAAATCTAATGAAAAAAATAACTACAAGAGACAGAAATTTTAAAAAAAGTTAAAAGAGGTATAATTATTAAGCTATTAGTGGAGATAAAATGGAAAAAATAAAAACATTTAATTCTAAGGAGGCATGAAAAGAGAAAATTAGAACAAAGAACAGATGGGATAAATTGAAAACAAAAAGTAAGAAGAGAGACATAAATGTATCAATATTTGCTATCATATCAACATGACATATCAATCCTAACATATTAATAATTTCTTTAAATGTAATTTATCTAAACACTCTTAATAAGAGGTAGAGATTGTCAATTTGGATAACAAAGCCATACCCAATTTTATGCTATGTAAAAGTATAACAATGGAAAATGACACATCATGAAAAGAATAATGAAAATTGTATTGGCTATATAAATATCAGGAAAAACATATACTTCAAAACAAGGAATTTTACCAGATAGTCAAATAACTAATTCACATTTAAAGAACATTCAACTCAACAATAGCAGAGAGCACAATATTTTCAAGACGACACGAAGCATTCAGTAAGAGAGACCATAATCTCACAGATCAAACCTCTAAAAACTTAAAATAACTGAAATCATACAAAATAAACTGATCATTAAAAAATGAACTATACGTATAAATAATAATATGTATGGAGAATCCTCAGGTAATCACAAAGTAAGCAACACATTTCTACGTGGAATATGGTTAAAAGAAACCACAAGTGTCCATCGACAGATGAATGAATAAAGAAGATGTGGCACATATATACAATGGAATATTACTCAGCCATAAAAAGAAACGAAATTGAGTTATTTGTAGTGAGGTGGATGGACCTAGAGTCTGTCAGACAGAGTGAAGTCAGTCAGAAAGAGAAAAACAAATACCATATGTTAACACACATATATGGAATCTAAAAAAAAAAAAAATGTTCTGAAGAACCTAGGAGCAGGACAGGAATACAGACACAGAAGTAGAGAACGGACTTGAGGACATGGGGAGGGGAAAAGGTAAGCTGGGACAAAGTGAAAGAGTAGCATTGACATATATACACTACCAAACGTAAAATAGATAGCTAGTGGGAAGCAGCCGCATAGCACAGGGAGATCAGCTGGGTGCTTTGTGACCACCTAGAGGGGTGGGATAGGGAGGGTGGGAGGGAGATGCAAGAGGGAGGGGATATGGGGATATATGTATATGTATAGCTGATTCACTTTGTTATACAGCAGAAACTAACACAACATTATAAAGCAATTATACTCCAATATAGATGTTAAAAAGAAAGAAAGAAAGAAAGAAAGAAACTACAAATGAGACAATATTCTGCACTGAGTGGAAATGAAAACATAACATCAAAATTTGTGGAACACAGCTAAAGCAAAGTTTAAAATCAAATTTGTAGAAGTAAATGCTTATAATTATAAAATAAGAAGGGTCTCAAAAAATGACATTGGTTTCTAATACAATCAACTGAAAAGAGAAGAGCAAATTAATCTGAAAGCAAGCAGAAAAAAGGAAATAATACAGGTCAGAACCAAAACGAACGAAACAGAAAAGAACACCAAAGAGAAAAGTAAATAAAACCAAAATATTCTTTAAAGATTAATGAAATTGATGAGACTCTAGGCAGACTGATCAAGAAAAATATAGCTTACCAATACCAGGAAGGAAAGTGTACGTAGCACTACATACAGGCATTAAGAGATTAATAAGGAAAAATATAAACAACTTTATGATAATATATTTGATAACAAGATGAAAAGGACAATTTCTTGAAAGATATAAAAATTACCAAAACTCACTCAAGAAAAAATTTGTAACGTGAATAGTCTAGTACTAAAAAATTTAAATATATATTTCTCAAAAATAAAACTCCGAGGGGGAAGATGGCGGAAGATTAAGACACGGAGATAACCTTCCTCCCCACAGATACACCAGAAATACATCTACACGTGGAACAACTCCTAGAAAACACCTACTGAACGCTGGCAAAAGACCTCAGACTGACTGCTGCAACGAGCCGACGGGCCACCCGAGACCAGTCCCCTCACCCACTGCCCTTCCCGCCCCGCCCACCTACCTGGTTGCCACCCCCACACTGGAAGAGGCGTCCGTCCTGCATCACCGCTCAGCGAGCCACTCCCGCGAGCCCGCAGATGCTACTGCTAGGGGTAGTGGGCGCAGCCGCGGGTCGTGTGGCCGGGAGCAGGGGAGACGGCATGGGATTCAGGTGGCCTCTTTTCTTCTCCTGCTCTCCTCTCTCTTCCCAGTGTGGCTGTGGCTGACACTAAAGACTTTGTAGCCATCAACCCAAGGGCAGTTTTGATGGAAGATGAAGGTTGTCTTTTCATTTTTTTTTTGAAAATGTCTTGATACTCAAAAGTTTTAAAATTTGAAGATGGTGGAAGAGTAAGATGCGGAGATCACCTTCCTTCCCACAGATACACCAGAAATACATCTACACGTGGAACAACTCCTACAGAACACCTACTGAACGCTGGCAGAAGAGCTCAGACCTCCCAAAAGGCAAGAAACTCCCCACGTACCTGGATAGGGTAAAAGAAAAAAGAATAAACAGAGACAAAAGGATAGGGACGGCACCTGCACCAGTGGGAGGGAGCTGTGAAGGAGGAAAGGTTTCCACACACTAGGAAGCCCATTCACGGGCTCGGTCGGAGCACAGGGAGAGGACTGGGGTTGGCGGCGTGAACACAGCCTGCAGGGGGTTAGTGCACCACGGCTAGCCGGGACGGAGTCCGGGGAAGAGTCTGGACCTGCCGAAGAGGCAAAAGACTTTTTCTTCCCTCTTTGTTTCCTGGGGCACGAGGAGAAGGGATTAAGAGCGCTGCTTAAAGGAGTTCCAGCGACGGGCGCGAGCCATGGCTACAAGCGCAGACCACAGAGACAGGCATGAGACGCTAAGGCTGCTGCTGCCGCCACCAAGAAGCCTGTGTGCGAGCACAGGTCACTGTCCACACCCCGCTTCCGGGGAGCCTGTGCAGCCCGCCACTGCCAGGGTCCCGGGATCCAGGGACAACTCCCCCAGGAAAACGCACGGCAGGCCTCAGGCTGGTGCAATGTCACGCCAGCCTCTACCGCCACAGGCTCACCCTGCACTCCGTGCCCCTCCCTCGCCCCAGCCTGAGTGAGCCAGAGTCCCCGAATCAGCGGCTCCTTTAACCCCATCCTGTCTGAGTGAAGAACAGACGCCCTCCGGTGACCTACACGCAGAGGCGGGGAAAAATCCAAAGCTGAGCCCCTGGGAGCTGTGAGAACAAAGAAGAGTAAGGGAAATCTCTCCCAGCAGCCTCAGAAGCAGCGGATTAAAGTTCCACAATCAACTTGATGTACCCTGCATCTGTGGAATACATCAATAGACAGCGAATCATCCCAAAATGAGGAGGTGGACTTTGAGAGCAAGATTATTTTTTCCCCTTTTCCTCTTTTTGTGAGTGTCAATGTGTAGGCTTCTGTGTGAGATTTTGTCTGTATAGCTTTGCTTCCACCATTTGTCCTAGGGTTCTATCCGTCCGTTTTTATTTTAATTTTTTTTTTCTTAATAACTATTTTTTAATTGTAATAACTATTATATTTTATCTTACTTTATTTTATTTTACTTTATCTTCCTTCTTTCTTTCTACTTCTACTAATTCTTTCTTTCTACTTTTTTGCCCTTTTATTCTGAGCTGTGTGGATGAAAGGCTCTAGGTGCTGCAGCCAGGAGTCAGTGCTGTGCCTCTAAGGTGGGAGAGCCAACTTCAGGACACTGGTCCACAAGAGACCTCCCAGCTCCACATAATATCAAATGGCGAAAATCTCCCAGAGAACTCCATCTCAACACCAGCACCCAGCTTCACTCAGCGACCAGCAAGCTACAGTGATGGACACCCTATGCCAAACAACTAGCAAGACAGGAACAGAACCCCACTGATTACCAGAGAGGCTGCCTAAATTCATAATAAGTCCACAGATACCCCAAAACACACCACCAGACGTGGACCTGCCCACCAGAAAGACAAGATCCAGACTCGTCCACCAGAACACAGGCACTAGTCCCCTCCACCAGGAAGTCTACACAACTCACTGAACCAACCTTAGTCACTGGGGACAGACACCAAAAACAATGGGAACTATGAACCTGCAGCCTGCAAAAAGGAGATCCCAAACACAGTAAGATAAGCAAAATGAAAAGACAGAAAAACACACAGCAGATGAAGGAGCAAGATAAAAACCCACCAGACCAAACAAATGAAGAGGAAATAGGCAGTCTACCTAAAAAAGAATTCAGAATAATGACCGTAAAGATGATACAAAATCTTGGAAATAGAATAGACAAAATGCAAGAAACATTTAACAAGGACCTAGAAGAACTAAAGATGAAACAAGCAATGATGAACAACACAATAAATGAAATGAAAAATTCTCTAGAAGGAATCAATAGCAGAATAACTGAGGCAGAAGAACGGATAAGTGACCCGGAAGATAAAATAGTGCAAATAACTACTGCAGATCAGAATAAAGAAAAAAGAATGAAAACAACTGAGGACAGTCTCAGAGACCTCTGGGACAACATTAAACACACCAACATTCGAATTATAGGGGTTCCAGAAGAAGAAGAGAAAAAAAAGGGACTGAGAAAATATTTGAAGAGATTATAGTTGAAAACTTCCCTAATATGGGAGAGGAAATAGTTAGTCAAGTCCAGAAAGCACAGAGAGTCCCATACAGGATAAATCCAAGGAGAAATACACCAAGACACATATTAATCAAACTGTCAAAAATTAAATACAAAGAAAACATAATAAAAGCAGCAAGGGAAAAACAACAAATAACACATAAGGGAATCCCCATAAGGTTAACAGCTGATCCTCCAGCAGAGACTCTGCAAACCAGAAGGCACTGGCAGGACATATTTAAAGTGATGAAGGAGAAAAACCTGCAACCAAGATTACTCTACCCAGCAAGGATCTCATTCAGATTCAATGGAGAAATTAAAACCTTTACAGAAAAGCAAAAGCTAACAGCATTCAGCACCACCAAACCAGCACTACAACAAATGCTAAAGGAACTTCTCCAGACAAGAAAAACAAGAGAAGGAAAAGACCTACAATAACAAACCCAAAACAATTAAGAAAATGGGAATAGGAACATACATATCAATAATTACCTTAAATGTAAATGGACTAAATGCTCCCACCAAAAGACACAGACTGGCTGAATGGATACAAAAACAAGACCCATATATATGCTGTCTACAAGAGACCCACTTCAGACCTAGAGACACATACAGATTGAAAGTAAGGGGATGGAAAAAGATATTCCATGCAAATGGAAACCAAAAGAAAGCTGGAGTAGCAATTCTCATATCAGACAAAATAGACTTTAAAATACAGACTATTACAAGAGACAAAGAAGGACACTACATAATGATAAAGGGATTGATCCAAGAAGAAGATATAACAATTGTAAATATTTATGCTCCCAACATAGGAGCACCTCAATACATAAGGCAAATACTAACAGCCATAAAAGGGGAAATCGACAGTAACACATTCATAGTAGCGGACTTTAACACCCCACTGTCACCAATGGACAGATCATCCAAAATGAAAATAAATAAGGAAACACAAGCTTTAAATGATACATTTAACAAGATGGACTTAATTGATAGTAATAGGACATTCCACCCGAAAACAACAGAACACACATTTTTCTCAAGTGCTCGTGGAACATTCTCCAGGATAGATCATATCTTGGGTCACAAATCAAGCTGTGGTAAATTTAAGAAAAGTGAAATTTTACCAAGTATCTTTTCCAACCACAACACTATGAGACTAAATATCAATAACAGGAAAAGATCTGTAAAAGATACAAACACATGGAGGCTAAACAATACACTACTTCATAACGAAGTGATCACTGAAGAGATCAAAGAGGAAATCAAAAAATACCTAGAAACAAATGACAATGGAGACACGACGACCCAAAATCTATGGGATGCAGCAAAAGCAGCTCTAAGAGGGAAGTTTATAGCGATACAATCCTACCTTAAGAAACAGGAAACATCTCGAATAAAAAACCTAACCTTGCCCCTAAAGCAATCAGAGAAAGAAGAACAAAAAAAGCCCCAAAGTTAGCAGAAGGAAAGAAATCATAAAGATCAGATCAGAAATAAATGAAAAAGAAATGAAGGAAACGATAGCAAAGATCAATAAAACTAAAAGCTGGTTCTTTGAGAAGCTAAACAAAATTGAAAAACCATTAGCCAGACTCATCAAGAAAAAAAGGGAGAAGACTCAAATCAATAGAATTAGAAATGAAAAAGGAGAAGTAACAACTGACACTGCAGAAATACAAAAGATCATGAGAGATTACTACAACCAACTCTATGCCAATAAAATGGACAACCTGGAAGAAATGGACAAATTCTTAGAAATGCACAAGCTGCCAAGACTGAATCAAGAAGAAATAAAAAATATGAACAATCCAATCACAAGCACTGAAATTGAAACTGTGATTAAAAATCTTCCAACAAACAAAAGCCCAGTACGAGATGGCTTCACAGCCGAATTCTATCAAACATTTAGAGAAGAGCTAACACCTATCCTTCTCAAACTCTTCCAAAATATAGCAGAGCGAGGAACACTCCCAAACTCATTCTACGAGGCCACCATCACCCTGATACCAACACCAGACAAGGATGTCACAAAGAAAGAAAAGTACAGGCCAATATCACTGATGAACATAGATGCAAATATCCTCAACAAAATACTAGCAAACAGAATCCAACAGCACACTAAACGGATCATACACCATGACCAAGTGGGGTTTATTCCAGGAATGCAAGGATTCTTCAATATAAGCAAATCAATCAACGTGATACACCATATTAACAAATTGAAGGAGAAAAACCATATGATCATCTCAATAGATGCAGAGAAAACTTTTGATAAAATTCAACACCCATTTATGATAAAAACCCTGCAGAGAGTAGGCATAGAGGGAACTTTCTTCAATGTAATAAAGGTCATATATGACAAACCCACAGGCAACATCATCCTCAATGGTGAAAAACTGAAAGCATTTCCACTAAGATCAGGAACAAGATGAGGTTGCTCACACTCACCACTCTTATTCAACATAGTTTTGGAAGTTTTAGCCACAGCAATCAGAGAAGAAAAGGAAATAAAAGGAATCCAAATCAGCAAAGAAGTAAACCTGTCACTGTTTGCAGATGACATGATACTATACATAGAGAATCCTAAAGATGCTACCAGAAAACTACTAGAGCTAATCAATGAATTTGGTAAAGTAGCAGGATACAAAATTAATGCACAGAAATCTCTGGCATTCCTATATACTAATGATGAAAAATCTGAAAGTGAAATCAAGAAAACACTCCCATTTACCATTGCAACAAAAAGAATAAAATAGGAATAAACCTACCTAAGGAGACAAAAGACCTGTATGCAGAAAATTATAAGACACTGATGAAAGAAATTAAAGAGGATACAAGCAGATGGAGAAATATACTGTATTCTTGGATTGGAAGAATCAACATTTTGAAAATGACTGTACTACCCAAAGCAATCTACAGATTCAATGCAATCCCTATCAAACTACCACTGGCATTTTTCACAGAAGTAGGACAAAAAATTTCACAATTTGTATGGAAACACAAAAGACCCCAAATAGCCAAAGCAATCTTGAGAACGAAAAACGGAGCTGGAGGAATCAGGCTCCCTGACTTCAGACTATACTACAAAGCTACAGTAATCAAGACAGTATTGTACTGGCACAAAAAGAGAAAGACAGATCAATGGAACAGGATAGAAAGCCGAGAGATAAACCCACGCACATATGGTAACCTTATCTTTGATAAAGGAGGCAGGAATGTACAGTGGAGAAAGGACAGCCTCTTCAATAGGTGGTGCTGGGAAAACTGGACAGGTACATTTCAAAGTATGAGATTAGATCACTCCCTAATACCATACACAAAAATAAGCTCAAAATGGATTAAAGACCTAAATGTAAGGCCAGAAACTATCAAATTCTTAGAGGAAAACCTAGGCAGAACACTCTATGACATAAATCACAGCAAGATCCTTTTTGACTCACCTCCTAGAGAAATGGAAATAAAAACAAACAAATGGGACCTAATGAAACTTAAAATCTTTTGCACAGCAAAGGAAACCATAAACAAGACGAAAAGACAACCCTCAGAATGGGAGAAAATATTTGCAAATGAAGTAACTGACAAAGGATTAATCTGCAAAATTTACAAGCAGCTCATGCAGCTCAATAACAAAAAAACAAACAACCCAATCCAAAAATTGGCAGAAGACCTAAATAGACATTTCTCCAAAGAAGATACACAGACTGCCAACAAACACATGAAAGAATGCTCAACATCATTAATCATTAGAGAAATGCAAATCAAAGCTACAATGTGATATCATCTCATACCAGTCAGAATGGCCATCATCAAAAAATCTAGAGACAATAAATGCTGGAGAGGGTGTGGAGAAAAGGGAACCCTCTTGCACTGCTGGTGGGAAAGTGAATTGGTACAACCACTATGGAGAACAGTATGGAGGTTCCTTAAAAATCTACAAATAAAACTACCGTATGACCCAGCAATCCCACTACTGGACATATACCCTGAGAAAACCATAATTCAAAAAGAGTCATGTACCAAAATGTTCATTGCAGCTCTATTTACAATAGCCCGGAGATGGAAACAACCTAAGTGTCCATCATCGGATGATTGGATAAAGAAGATGTGGCAAATATATACAATGGACTATTACTCAGCCATAAAAAGAAACGAAATTGAGCTATTTGTAATGAGGTGGTTAGATCTAGAGTCTGTCATACATAGTGAAGTAAGTCAGAAAGAGAAAGACAGATACCATATGCTAACACATATATATGGAATTTAAGCAAAAAAAAAAAATGTCATGAAGAACCTAGGGGTAAGACAGGAATAAAGACACAGACCTACTAGAGAATGGACTTGAGGATATGGGAGGTGGAAGGGTAAGCTTTGACAAAGCGAGAGAGAGGCATGGACATATGTACACTACCAAACATAAGGTAGATAGCTAGTGGGAAGCAGCCACATAGCACAGGGAGATCAGCTCGGTGCTTTGTGACCACCTGGAGGGGTGCGATAGGGAGGGTGCGAGGGAGGGTGACGCAAGAGGGAAGAGATATGGGAACATATGTATATGTATTACTGATTCACTTTGTTATAAAGCAGAAACTAACATACCATTGTAAAGCAATTATACTCCAATAAAGATGTAAAAAAAAAAAATAAAATTAGTAACTTGGATCAACTAATTAGGGATTTCTAAGGCAAAAATGGGGAAAATCTATATACATGTAAAAAACCCAGCTTTAATGAACTAAATAAATTCTAGACTGGATAAAGTCAATAGAAAAGAAAACTAGTGAATTAGCGACTATTTCACCCAGGTACAACATAGAAAGTTACAGAAACTTTAAACCTTTAAAAAGCAATCAATCTCATACACTGCTGGCAAGAATGTAAAATGGTACAACCATTCTGGAAAACCTTTAGCAGTTTCTTATAAACTTAAACACACACTTCCATTTGACACAGCAATACCACTCCTAGCTGTTTACCCAAGAGAAATGAAAACTTATCTTAATACAACTGTACAAATGCTATTTCATTTTGTCCCTCTAGAGAGCATACTCTCTGGCTGACTACTGTAGTTCCAGCATCTGGTATAGTATATTACCTGACATACTATAGGGGCTCAATAAATACATGGTAAATGAATGTATGAATATCTTCAAGGTGCTAAGGGAAAATAACTATCAATCTAAAACATTATATTTAGGAACATTACTTAAGTTTGAAGGAAACGAAGAGATTTTCAGATGTACAGAGATCATAGTTTCTTTCCCACACATCTTTGCTAAGGAATCTCCTAGAGAGAAGGGAACTAAACCCAGATGCAGGAGAACACAGTTACGGGCTGAGTTCTGTCCCCAACTCCCCACCAAATTCATATGTTGGAGTCCTAATCCCCAAGACCTCAGAATGTGACTGTATTTTAAGGAGGTAATTAAGTTAAAATGTGGTCATGAGTGTGGGCCCTAATCCAATGTGACTGGTGTCCTTATAAAAAGAGGAGATTTATCCACAGACATGTGCGCACACAGAGGAAAACGCTGTGAGGACACAATGAGAAGGCAGCCGTCCAAAAGCCAAGGAGAGAGGCCTCAGAAGAAACCAACCCTGCCAACACTTTACCTTGGACTTCTGGCTCCCAGAATTGTGAGAAAGTAAATCTGTTGTTTAAGCTACTGAATCTGAGGAACTCTTGTTATGGAAGCCCTAGGAAACTAATACAAAGCAAAGCTGTAAAATATGTTGGTAAATAAACTACTTATTGTAAGAAATTAAAAAAAAAAAAAAGAGTCATGTACCAAAATGTTCATTGCAGCTCTATTTACAATAGCCTGGAGATGGAAACAACCTAAGTGTCCATCATCGGATGAATGGATAAAGAAGATGTGGCACATATATACAATGGAATATTACTCAGCCATAAGAGGAAATGAAATTGAGTTATTTGTAGTGAGGTAGATGGACCTAGAGTCTGTCATACAGAGTAAAGTAAGTCAGAAAGAGAAAAACAACTACCATATGCTAACACATATATACGGAATTCAAGAAAAAAAATGTCATGAAGAACCTAGGGGTAAGACAGGAATAAAGACACAGACCTACTAGAGAATGGACTTGAGGATATGGGGAGGGGGAAGGGTAAGCTGTGACAAAGCGAGAGAGTGGCATGGACATATATACCCTACCAAATGTAAAATAGATAGCTAGTGGGAAGCAGCCGCATAGCACAGGGAGATCAGCTCAGTGCTTTGTGACCACCTAGAGGGGTGGGATAGGGAAGGTGGGAGGGAGGGAGATGGAAGAGGGAAGAGATATGGGAACATATGTATAACTGATTCACTTTGTTATAAAGCAGAAAGTAACACACCATTGTAAAGCAATCATACTCCAATAAAGATGTAAAAATAAATAAATAAATAAAACTGCAAGCTCAGATGCTTTTATGGTAAATTCTATCAAACATTTGAGGAATAAATAATACCAATTATATACTAAGTCCTCTATAAAATAGAAGATTAAGTAATGCTTTCCCTCACATTTTATGAGACCACATTATCCTGATAATAAAACAACATTACAGGAAAACTACAGACCAATATCTCTTACGAACGCAGGCCCAAAATCTTTAACAAAATGTTATCAAATCAAGTCCAACAATATATAAAACAATAGTATATTAGTGGCTTCATCCAGGAATGCAAGTATTTGTCAACACTTGAAAATCAGTCAATATGATTAACCAACAACTACAGATTACATAAACTCCAAAATCACACAAGAATTTTAATAGATGCAGAAAACAGCATTTGAGAAAATTAAGATTAAAATTCTATTCATAATAAAAAATTTCAGCAAACAGGGAGCTACCTGAAACTAATAAAGATCACCTTTGAAAAACCAATAATGAGTATCTTACTTATTGGTGAAAGATGGAAATCGTTATCTCTATAATTTAAAGAGAGACAGAGAGAGAGAAAAGAATATTCAATCTCACTGTTTCTCATTGAACTTGTAGTGGAAATTCTAAAATATTCAAAATTTTGAGGCGGTGGGTGAAATGGTGAAGGGGATCAAAAGGTACAAATTTCCAGTTATACAATAAATGTCCTGGGGAAGTAATGTATAGCATGGTGACTATAGCTAATACTACTGTACTGTGTATTTGAAAATAGCTAAGAGAGTAGATCTTAAAACTTTTATCACGAGTAAAAGATATTGTAACTACATGTGATGATGGATCTTACCTAGACACATTGTGGGCAATCATTTCACAATATAAACATATATCAAATCATTATGTTGTAACTTGAAACTAACGTAGTATTATATGTCAACTATATCTCAATTAAAAAAAAAAGAACTCTAGAAACCCAACAGTAAGAAACCAAACAATCCAGTTAGAAAACTGGCAAAAGAAATGAAGAGACATTTTACCAAAAAGGATATACAGGTGGCAAATAAGCACATGAAAAGATTTCCAACCATTGATAAATGCAAAATGCAAGTAAGTAACACAGTGAAATGCCACTACACACACAATAGGATAGATACAAATTAAAAAGGCAGAAAATATCAAGTACTGGTATGTATGTGAAGCAACTAAATCTCTCATATGCAGCATGTTAAACAGTATAACCACTTGGGAAAAGTTTAGTGTTTTATTAAAAAGTTAAGCACTCACCTAGCAGATGATCATGCCATTCCACTCCTAGGTATTTACCTAAAATAAAAAGAAATATATATCCATTCAAAGACTTTTACATAAACGTTTGCAGAAGTTTCATTTGTAACTCCTAAAAACTAGAAACAACCCAAATGTTCATCAACAGGTAAATGAATGAATAAAACGGTATATCCATATAATGGAACACTAGTTAGCAGTAAAAAGGAAGGGGATATTGATACATGCAATAGCAGGGATTAATCTCAAAATAATTAGAATGAGTGAATGAAAAAAAAAAAGAAAGGAACACTATATGCCATGATTTCATTTATATAAAACTCTAAAAAATGTCAACTAATCTGCAGTGACAGAAGTTAATAAGGGCATAATTATATATTAAACATAATATATATTTTATATGTTAACAGATTTTAGATAGATAATTGATACACAATAGCACAGATTTAAATGGATATATATTTTATTTATATATTATAAAATATATTTATTTTTATATTATAAAATATATATTTTTTTATTTAGTTTGTTAAAATTGTCTGGATTTCTAAAGAAAAGCAATTTAGAGCAATATTTCCTATTATTAAAAAATAAAGAAGGAAGGAAGGAAGGAAAGAAAGAAAGAAACAAAGAAAGAAAGAAAGAAAGAAAGAAAATTCAATTAGAAAATAAAAATAAGTGTGGAGCAAACATATTAGAAAGAAGAAATACAATTCTGTTCTTATTTGACAATATCTACCACATAGAAAAATCCCAAGAAATCTGGGAAAGACCCACTTGCACTAATAAGTGAGTTTTTCAAGGACACAGGATACAAGTCAAGATACAAAAATCAATTGCATTTCTACATACTAGCAAACAAAATATTTAACTTCAAATTTAAAGTATATATATATATATGTATATTTATACACAAATATAAATGTATATATACACATATATATAAAATGTTCATTCCATCAAAAAGAAAATAACTAGGAGTCAATTTACCAAGTATTTGCAAGACTTATACACTAAAAGCTACAAAACATTGATGAGAGAAATCAAATAAATGAAGAAAATGACACATTTTTCTCATCAGAAGTTTTATACTTATTGATCTACAACTTCAATACAATTTCAAGCATAATTCTGGAAGTATTTTTATATTAATTCAGAAGCTGAGTCTAAAATGTGTACTGCAAAGCAAAGAATATAAAGTAACAAAAACAATTTTGAAAAAGAATAAAGTTGGAGGACTCATACTACTTGATGCTAGTACTTACTATAAAGCTAGAGCAATCAACAAATTTAAATGGTTTTACACATAGGATATGAAATTAGCTAGATACATCTGTCAGTGGAACAAAATAGAAATACACACACAAATATACGCATATATGGTGCCAAATTAATTCAATGAAGAAAATATATTTGCAACATGGTACTGGAAAAATTAGGCCTTCATATACAAAAAAGTTACCTTGATCCTTACCATACACAAAAGTTAACTCAAAAATGATCATAGACATAAATTTAAGTATTCAATATATAAAATATATAGAAGAAAACAAAAATATTTGTGATAACTAAATATGTCCTAGATATGATACCAAAAGCACCAACCATAAAGAAAAAATTGATAAACTGGACTATATTGAAATAAAAAAATACATGTTCTCAAATATACTTCTAGAAAATGAAAATACAAGCCCCAGGCTAGGAGAAAATGTTTGCAAAATACCTATCTTATAAAAGGACTTATAGGCACAATATAAAAAGAACATAAGAATACAAACAACCTAATACAAAAAGGGCAAAAAATTGGTTAGGACACTTCAACACAGACAGTAAACAAATGGATTATAAGGCACCTGAAATTGATGCTCAAATGAATTAGCTATCAAGAAAATGTAAACTGAACCATAACATACCAGTAAACATCTAATAGGATGGCTAAAACTGAAAAGCTTGACATTAGCAAATGATGATGTAAACATAGAACTGCAACACATACATTGCTAGCGGGAATGCAAAATGGTATGATCAATTGGAAACCAGTTTAGCTATTTCTTATGAAGTTAAATATACATTTTCCATATGACCCTGCTATTTAATTTCTGGATATTTACTCAAGAAAAGTAAAAGCATATATTCACACAAATATCTGTATGCAAGTGTTCATAGCAGCTTATTCAAAATAGCCCAGATCTGGAAACAACCCAAATATCCATCAGTTGGTGAAAGGATAAACACATTTTGGTTACAGCCCAATAACAGAATATTACTCAGCAATACAAAGAACTGTTATGTTTATAGCAGAAGAATCTCAAAAATATAATGTTAAGGGAAAGAATCCAGGCAAAAAGACTACTACAAAGACTACTACAAAAAGAATAAAATACCTAGGAATAAACCTACCTAAGGAGGCAAAAGACCTGTACTCCATAAACTATAAGATGCTGTTGAAAAAAACTGAAGATGATACAAACAGATGGAACTATATACTATGTTCTTGGATTGGAAGAATCAATATTGTTAACATGACCATACTACCCAAGGCACTCTACAGATTCAATGAAATCCCTATCAAACTACCAATGACATTAATCACAGAAGTGGAACAAAAAAAATTTTCATCTATATGGAAACACAAAAGAGTCAAATAGCCAAAACAATATTGAGAAGGAAGAAATATGCTGGAGGAATCAAGCTCCCTGACTTCAGACCATACTACAAAGCTATGGTACTGGCACAAAAACAGCCACATGGATCAATGGAACAGGATAGAAAGCCCAGAAATAAATCCATGCACTTTTGGTCAGTTTACCTAAGACAAAGGAGGCAAGAATATACAATGGAAAAAAGACATCTCTTGAATAAGTGGTGCTGGGAAAACTGCACTGCTACATGTAAAAGAATGAAATTAGAACATTCTCTAACACCGTATACAAAAAGAAACGCAAAATGAATTAAAGACCTAAAGGCAAGCCCAAATACTATACAACTCCTAGAGGAAAACATAGGCAGAACACACTTTGACATAAATCACAGCAATATTTTTTTGGATCTGTCTCCTAGAGTAATGGAAACAAAAGGAAAAATAAACACACGGAACCTAACTAAACTTAAACACTTTTGCAGAGCAAAGGAAACCATAAACAAAACAACAACCTATGGAATAGGAGAAAATATTTGCAAATGATGCAACCGACCGACAAGAAATTAATTTCCCAAATATACAAACAGGTTATACAGTTCAATATCAATAAAACAAATAACCCAATCAAAAAATGGGCAGAAGATCTAAACAGACGTTTTTCCAGAGAAGACATCCAGATAGCCAACAGGCACATGAAAAGATGCTCAACATTGCTAATTATTAGAGAAATGCAAATCAGAACTACAATGAGGTATCACCTCACACCAGTCAGAATGGCCATCATCAAAAAGCCTACAAATAATAAATGCTGGAGAGGGTGTGGCGAAAAGGAACCCTCTTGCACTGTTGGTGGGAATGTAAATTGGTGCAGCCACAATAGAGAACAATACGGAGGTTCCTTAAAAAACTAAAAATAGAGTTAGCATATGATCCTGCAATCCCACTCCTGGGCACATACCCAGAAAAGAGGAAAAATTTAATTAAAAAATATACATGTACCCCAATGTTCACAGCAGCACTATTTACAATAGCCAAGACATGGAAGCAACCTAAATGTCCATTGACAGATGAATGGATAAAGAAGATGTGGTGTATGCGTGTGTGTGTATACACACACACACACACGCACACACACACACACACAATGGACTATTACTCAGCCATAAAAAAGAATGAAATAATGCCATTTGCAGTAACATGGATGTACCTAGAGATTATCATACTAAATGAAGTCAGAGAAAGACAAATATTGTATGATAACACTTATATGTGGAATCTAAAAAACCTGATATAAAGAAACTTATTAACAAAACTTAAATCGACTCACAGACATAGAAAACAAACTATGGTTACTAAAGGGGAAAGGTGTAGGGTAGGGATAAATTAGGGATTTGAAATTAACAGACACACACTACTATATATAAAATAAACAACAAGGACCTACTGTATAGCACAGGGAACCATATTCAGCATCTTGTAATAACCTATAATGGAAAAGAATCTGAAAAATATATATATGTGTGTGTGTGTGTGTGTGTGTATGTACATATATATGCGTGTATGTATATAACTGAATCACTTTGCTGTACACCTGAAACTTTATAAATCAACTATACATCAATTTTAAAAAATGACTCATGGAAGACTATCAGCCTCTGTCCTAGGTGATGTTCCATACCCTTAGCCTCACAAGCTACCGAAATGTCTTCACAGAGATGACTTTTTTCACTTCTGATTGTTCCCTGTCCATTTGGTCCATAATCATTGTTTTTTATCATCTTCCCATTGCTACATTACGCCTTCTGAAATTGGCCTGCCCCAATAAATTCGTGTATCACAGCAGTTTTACATTTTTCCTTAAATTATTACTTCTCTCTTATCTCATTCAGTTTTGCTGGCTCTCTGAGAGATTATCTCTTTTCAAATTCTAGTTTCATTTCAACATTATTCCTCTGTACTCTGACCTGTGATTCTTATCCCCAGAGAAAAATAAACAAAACCCAGCTTAGCTGCTCGGATTTTCAACAGTCAGTTATCTTGAAAAACTCCTACACTTCCACCCTAAACTTCTTCTTTGTCACATTTGGAAAGATTAACTGAATGAGTAACATCTACACTGCACGTATATTTGAGTATGCAGTTGGGAGTTTTAGGCTCAAATTGTTGTTATATGAGCAAAACAAAAGACATTGAATTTTTTAAATGTACAATTACATAAGCAATTAGAATATCTACATATGTCACAATCCTTACATTTATGGCAATTATTCTGTGCCTTTCTCAAAGTATTTATCAAACGAATAATGGATTTTTCCCCCAGCTGCTTGATCTATATTCTGAGTTCAATTGCTGCACTGCATGTCACAAGTATAGAATAAAACTCTTCTTTTCTGTAATTAAGTACAAGAATAATTCTAGTATTTATACATGCTATACAATCTTAGGCAAATCTAGGAATTTTTATGGAAAAGTTGCTATATAACAGCTATTTTCATGATTAAGGGAAAAGACAGTTCTAGTATTCTACATTCCACTTTAATGAAGTGAATACAGAGCAACGTAGCTTAATGCATTTTATGAACTTTGTTTTATGTGGTTTTGTGTGAATTAGACACTCATTTATGATGATTCTATTTCCAAAAATAAATATTAGAGTAATAGTCAATATCTGAAGCACTGATCTACAAGGACTTAACACAATAGCTACTTTCAGGCACTTTAGAGAAATATTTTATTTCCAAGTACCTAGCAATGTCTAATTATTATAGGTACCTTCAGTAATTTGTATTTCTTATAATTTACATTATCCTTTTTAAGTACTCTAAGTTTAATAAAATTTTACTTTTTTGTTGTTTTTAACTTCATTAGTGTATTTCTGAGCAAGTAGCATAGAATAATTTAAGAAGATTTCCCTCCCTCTGACCCTGGGACAATACAATAGTCCTATTTTCCTGGAGTTGACCATGTTCAGAATATATGAAGCAATCAATTATTTGGCTAGAAAGCATAAGCACTTCAGTTTCTTCCATATTTGGTTAAAGCCCATGCGTCCTCTAACCTGCATTTTTAAAACTTTTCCCAATAATCCCAAATCTGCAAAAAGCAGAGGCAAAGCAATACAAGGAATAGTAACTAAGTGCATGTTCAACAAATAGAAAACAAGCCAGTAGACAAATTTTGACCGTGCAGAGATTCCTGATGGATTGTTCAAAATCTATATTTTAGGCACAACTGTGACTCAGACACCTCCTCCTCCTCACAACCTCTGGATGCTCCCTCACTCAATGTTTTTTTTTAAACTTTTAAGAC
This sequence comes from Aethalodelphis obliquidens, assembly GCF_003676395.1. Taxonomy (NCBI): domain Eukaryota; kingdom Metazoa; phylum Chordata; class Mammalia; order Artiodactyla; family Delphinidae; genus Aethalodelphis; species Aethalodelphis obliquidens. The sequence continues at coordinate 21,175,318 of NW_020837948.1, forward strand.
ACTGACACTCAGTTTATTATGCAGCAATACATACCTTAGGTCAGAAAATATGAGATCAAACAGGAATGGTTTATTCAAACGTAAAACAAGACACTATATAATTTGGAAAGTTTTATTTTCTGAGAGCAGAAACTACAAAACTGAATAGAGAAGAGAAAAAAAACAAAAATCCTGAGAATCCAATTCAACATTTAATCCCTTTAAAGTCATTAACTCTAACAACTAATTTTAAATATGTCCTTTAATTTTATTTTCACAAAACTAATTACAACAAAAATATACTATAATGAATTTTGTTAGGGTTTTTTTGTTTGTTTGTTTTTTGTATGCCAGAGGGTATAAACCTCCCTACTACCACCTAATTCTTTTGTCTGTTCAACAGAAACTATTGTTTTAGGTCATTGTTAAATTGTAGTGGTCTTTCCCTTCCCAACTGTAGCTGGGTGCAGGAATAATCTGACAGCCTTGTGTTCAGAGGCATCCCATATCTCATCCTCAACCCTGGGGTTTCTCTGCCACCACCTCATGGGACACCCTAAATGTTTGTTCAGGCATTCTAACACATGCACAAACTTGACAGTGCTTGCCAACATGATAAAGTAAAACCTTGATGAGGGTGGAATAGCCTATCAAAATGTGATATTTGCAACATACATTGAAAGCCCACAGGATTTTAAGGTTAATTGGATAATTTGTTGTATCTTCTTGGCATAAAACAATGAGCAGATAGGTGAAATTTTTCTCAGACGCTACTAAATCCCTTATGGTCTAAAAGCCTGGCATTTACCACATTTTATGTTTCCCAAGTGGTTGTCAGAAGAAAAAAAAAAAAAAGTGGAAACCCAATTAGAAGAATAAAATGTTGTCAGTATATTTCCAACAAGAACTTGGCTTCTCATTTTAATGTAGATGCATACGAGTAGAAGGATTTATATAATGATTGTTAGTTCACTGTGCCACCAACGAAACAAAAACCTCTTTATCATAGCATCAGAAACATCTTATTAATGGAAATTAGCATCTGAGTCTTAACATTCCCACAACATTATATCCAACAGATAAAAAATTTCAGGCTCTATTTTTTAAAATACTTGAATAGTCCCCAGAGAAGTTCGTCAACTTTAGTTCTCCAAAGTAACATATACAATAATCTGTCTAAGTCAAACACATGTACACAAACACACTCCCCAACATACACACACACAGCTGTAATGCTATCCTGCTGATTATGTTGTCTACTTAGTTAATGAAGGGTACTATTCAGTCAGTAGATGTGAAGGAGCCATGAAGTCAATACCATGCACTTGGACTTCAGTTTCTGACAGTGAAGGAAGTAGACTAGCTACTCTATAAGACTTCCTATTACAATACTACTAAAATCTGAATAAAACTCGATTTGAAAGGTATTGATGGGTTCATGACAAGTAAGGAAAATCTTCAAGCTTAAAAATTAAGCCAAAACAACAACAACTATGAACTTTAACCAGAGAAGGCAGCTGTGAATTTTATATGATTGCCCTCAATAGTATATGATTGGATCTGAGTGTTTGAATGAAGATGGAAACCCTGAGGAGGTTAAAGTTGTCCCCCAGGGTAATAGCAGGTTCTGGGCCACAACAGAAAGAAATTAAATCCTCTCTGGAGGAAACATCCCTACAGACCTACAAACCCACAGTATTCTCACAAATTAAGTTCAACCAAATACAACAATTTTTTGTTAATCACAAAAAACACATCTATAAAATAGGGTAACATGAGAGACAGTAGAAACTAAAAGACAACTTTAGATTCCCAAGGTCAACAGATAATGGAATTAGAAAAATATGTATATAATAATGTAAAATGTTCAAGAGGAAAAAAGGAAAGTATTTTGAGTGTATAACCAATAAGAAACGATTACAATGGAGAGACTGATTTGGAAAAGAACAAAGCAAAATTCTAGAATAAAAATGTATAATTAATGAATAGGTAACAAAATAGTCAAAAGGTTATTAGAGAACTGGAGGAAATGGCTGAAGGAAGTATCCACATCCTTGTTCAGAGATACAAGTTAACAGAAATATGAAAACACATTAAGAAAAGTAAGGGATGAGTGACAAGGTCCACCTTCTAACTGTAATTCTGGAAGGAGGGATTACACAGACTGGATGAACCTAATGGTCGTTGTGGAAAAAAGTATGAAATTTTATTGAAAGATATTTAAGACTTAAATAAATGGAGCAATATACTATACTCATGGACTAGAAGACTCCTTGTTTTAAATATGTACCAGGCCATGATCTAAAATTTATCCTTTAATGTGACTCACAGTAAAAAGTTTGAACACTATTTTAGAGAAATTCTTGCCTATGTACATCAGGAAAGATGTTCAGAACAGTACTTTTCACGGTAGCGAAAACAACTAGAAACACTGCAGTGGCAAGAGTATGCATAACGTTTTGCAATAGTCACAGTGGAATATTATGGAAGAATGGGAAGAATAAATTACAATTACATAAAATAACATGATGAGTTTGAAAAATATACTGAGGGAAAAACTCAATTCACAGTGGATAACATAATGTTTGATATTTTTTGTAAATCCTAAAAACAAGAAAACTAAGCAACATATTGTTTACCACTTAAATATGTAGTAGTAGTATTCAAAAAAGGCAACAAAGGAATAATATGCATAAAATTCAGAGCAGTCATTAGTTTGGTAAGGGAATTAGGATACAAAATTGGGGAAGGCCAGATAGTATCAGTATCGTTGGTATTTAACAGTTCATAAGTTTGCTAGTGAGTTTATAGATAATATTATTAAACTTTTAAATTTACCTATGTTACATATATTACTATCTATCAAATATTACATTAAAATAAAGTGTACAATGCACTTTAAAAATAATTCTAAGTTTACAATGTACTTTAAAAATAGTTCTAAGTTTGTTCAAGTCTATTTTTAGATTTTATGCAAAATTTTATGCAAAATTTCTAAAAGCTATTTAACCAGAGTCCTAGGCCACAACCAATCAGAAGCAACAGATTGAAAGGTAGAATAAAAAGTTCCAAAGAGGCTGGTTTGGACCAACACCTATACAGTGAATAACGAAATAAATAATTTATACAGTAGACGTTCAGGGGCCTCAAAATTATTCCCATTTGACATTGGAGCTGTTTAATATGGGAAAGATATTGGCCAGCACCTTCTCAGTCTTAGTACTACTGTGGAGTACAATAATTTACTCTCCTTTGGCAACCGGAGTCATCACGCTCAGGAAGCACTGTTAAACTGGCAAAAAAGGATGCAGCACATCAGAATAAATTTCAACTCAAGTTGCTAAAGTAGATGTTGAACATTTAGTGTCTGGTGGTGATGCCCCCTTCAGTCTACGTAGAAAAACTGTTTCAGTTTCCAGGTTACCTGCCTGCTTCCTGAAGGCATTTGAGTTTCTGAACCACAAATTAGCAGCCCTTGTAAGGTTTGGTGCCAGGCTGATGACCCTGTTTTTCTGGTGCGGCCAAGCAAAAGAGGGCTTGACTGTGGGAGTGAGATTTGACAGGCAGAAGTAGGGAGATGGAAGGATGTCCAAAGAGAAAATGGTGTGAGCGAAGGCAAAGTTGTAGTTTCTGTTCCTCATTCTTGACTCCTCACGTTCCTAACAGTTTGTTGTTTATTTGGGATGTTCCCCCTCTGTGTTTCTTGCACCACACAGAATCCAGTGCCAGGTCCCTTGGGAAAATGAACACGTAGCTGAAATATCTGCAGTGACTTTTACAACCCTTTTGACAACACTCCTGGTTTCTGACATTGCATTTACCCGTCTCCTGGAGTTTGGGGTATCATCCTACACTATTTTTTACAGCTGAAGCTCCTCCAGATTTATTCTGTACAAATTGCCTGGAGTATCAAAATCAAATCTTTCTCTTCCTAAATTCTCTTCCTCACTACGCCAACTGAAAATTAATTCAACAATTAATAGTGACCAATACATATCTATGCTTTCCATGCAATTAAACCCAGCTAGATATTGAAAGGAGAATAATTGAATTATTCCACTAAAATAAACCATCCTAAATTGCAAATGACTCATTTATTATTGAATAATTCTCTCAAGGGCTTTCCATAGATTTTTGGTAGAGTACTTGGGAGAAATGTTTATGAATGCCCTTTTCTGCAACTGTGGGCAAAATTGCAAAGTTTATGGTTAAAATAATTAAATATTAAATGCTTTATTGTTTTTATATAATTATGTCAACTATGTAAGAGATACAGATATAATAGTCATATTATAAGACGTATATAACACACCGTATTCATACAAATAACTTTAGTATTTTTTTCAAGTAGTAAAAATATACCAGTGATGATGATCAGGGAATTCTAGTCTCACTTCTTACTTTGCCATTAGTTAGATCAGCAACCTTAGCTTGCTTGGCCTTGACCTTCTACTTGTTACTTTGTTTTCCATCGCTAAATAGAAATGTAGCATAATAGCATTTTAGAGGCAGATATACAGCAGGATTTGACTCCCGTTCTGCCATTTACAAGCTGTGGGTTATTTATCTAACTTACTGAGGTCTCAGTTTTCTCATTCTCAAAATTGGAATAATGCTAATAGTTTCAAATCTAAAGGATTCTTAATATGGTTGAAATGATATTTATAAAGCTTTTATCATGATATATACCTACGACATGATAAGCACTCAAAAAATCTGTCTTTTATTAACTGAGGAGACATATGAATAAAAACATACAGTAAGAAACTTGTATCTTTTTAAATCTCCGCTGTTTCAGTTTGATTATTCTAGTCTTGATTTCCCCTACTTTTTATAATAGTTTCTCTAAATCTTCTCTAAGACACAGACATAGATATAAAATACTAAATTGTATAAAATGTATCATGTGACTCTAGAAACAGGATACTGGAGTTGATAAAATTTCAATACTCATATTTTAAAACAGAGATGTCTCTGTCTAAATCCTTCAGCTCTAGCCTGCTTTATTTTGGGTTGAGTTACCTTTCTAATGGCCAGGAAAAAATGTCTGCTCTAAGATGGGTAGGATGAGCCTTTTTCCTAAAAATGCTTGAGTGACTTGGGAATAGAATTAAGGAACATAAAAGACACAAATGACAGGGTTAGCTTTAAAGCTTATTGAGTGGATTTTGACTATTTTGGTCTTAAAAGTGTTTCTAGAATTTTCATCCCATGAAGAGCTAAATGAGATGTTTCATATAATTAATATTCTAACCAAAGTCCTTATAGCCCAAGGGAGCTGCTTTATGTGGAAATGCTTAGCTTTCTTTTATATATTCTATAAGGATCACATAAATATAATTTTATGACGAGTATGTTTTTGGTTACTGAGAAGGATAAGAGTTCCTTATTTGCCCAGGGAAAAGAGGGACTGGAGCCAAAGGTGTATGTCTGAGAAGGGAAAGCTTCTAGAGGTCTATTAGGGAGTTTCCATCAAGATTCCAAAATTCTAGGGGAAGCTAGAGTGATAGGATGACCTTCAGCAAGAACATTCTCTTGCTTGGGTTTAGTGGATGTGCGTGGAGATAATTCAGAGGCATAAAAAGCAGGGGTGAGTAAGAATATTAGAAGGTGAAAACATATCTCATTCACTGTGTAAACAACAGAGAGGGGAGTTGAGGTTAATGGGCCAGAATTGGTTGCAGCCAAAATATTCACAGCTTTGCTGAAATCACTGGTTCCTTCATGCCAGTATGTCTATTCCACAGTTCCCTCTGCTACTTTGGACTCTTTCACATTGACAAAGTTTACATCCATATACTGGAATCAAAACAGGGTTCTGTCCATTTCTCTAAATGCTGCTCAATATAATCCCTTTTTGTTTGTGCAGAGTCCATAAAGAAGTCAATACAGCTCTGTAATTTATTGAGATGTCAGCTCCACAAACTTAGTTGGAGCCTGGAAAGACAGACTACAGCTTCTTTCTCCCTTTTTAGAGATGCACTGACCTCATGCAGGGAACACTTCAAGGAGTTTTGTTTGGATGATCAATACATTTCTATATTTATAAGCCTAATCAGAGCCCATCTGCTTTTCTGCTAAAGCACTGCTGAAAGAGAGAGTCACATAATCAAAATTATAACTTTATTGCATTGATTTTTTTGTTCTACTTGTTACTCAGACCACAAAAATAATTAAATATTTTCATTTTAATAACTGCAACTTGACACAAAATCATTTCTTTGGGAAACAGTTCCCTAATGTCAGAATTATTGCATTTTATATTCCCTATCGTGCCATTTTTTATTCTAATTATTAGACTTGAACAGGTCCAAGACTTGTTTTAAATGCTCTAGTCTCAAAACTTAACAGCTGTTCCCCAGCCCATATATAGAAAGTCAGTCAGCTGCCTTGAACTGACCTCAGTGGCGCAGTCACCCAGAACCAGATCTCCACCGGAGACTCCAGCTTCACATTATAAATACTGCAGGGTCATCTATAAATATGTGCATTTCACCATGTTTCACCTGCTGTTGTTTTGCTGAGGCAAGTGCCTGCTGTCCTTATTCATGTAGCGCAAGCACCTCTGTATATAACAGAACCTGTGAATGTTTAACTGGCTCCGTCAAAGTGTGGGGAGAGGATCCAAAGAAGAGAAAGGAGGACTAGCTTGGAGGAAATATAACAAAATGAAAATGACATCTCGCAATGAAAATGGTAGGCCGGCCTTTAATTTGCTGTTGTGTTAAGTCAATACATCTTTCTGTAGTATATGGCTAATCACTTCACGCTGGCCTACGCACATTTACTACGTGATTTATTATAGAGAGGGTCTACATGGGGTTGTAATCAGACCATTTCTGCCTGCCACATCCAGGCCATTGGCTCTGCTGCCCACAATTTTCTCCATCAAGGCAGCTTTTCCATTTAGGGAGATGAACTGTAACTGAAGTCACCTATGTGCTTTTAGCGTCTTCACTTTGTATCTGAATATGCTCTTAGGCTAACTTAGGCCATATGGTGTCTTCATTTGCCAATAAATATGCCCTTTCTGACTTTTAGGCTTCCTCATCTGTAGCATTCCTGAATCAAAAATTGTAGTTCTGCTTGGCTTCCTTAAATCCTTCAAAGGCACAAATCGATCACTGTTTGTTTTCTCATGGCCAAATACTAATCTGCAGAAAATCAAAAGAGTACGTGTTGAAAATCAGTACCTTGATTTTTATTTTTAAAAGGAAAAATTAGTCATAAGTGCTTTACGAAATCCTTTAAGCATCTTTATCATTTTAGCAGAGATATATAATATAGCAACTGTTCCTATCTCAAAATTTACAAAGATTTTTCTATGTATTTTTCTAGTCAACACTCTGTGTCTTATGTTACACCCACATGTAAAATTTGTATTTTAATGATATATAAAACACACTTGCTACTGTAAGTAAAATTATGAATGGTGACCAACTCTATAAAGCTAGAAATATACGGTCAACTCTCCAGATGCCAAAAAATATCTTATTTGTTTTTCTTTACGAAATGTGTGTGGTTTTGCCAAATCTTCCCACAAACTCAGTCTTTAAGGCCCTAACACAGTGAAACAAAATGAATTCCAATAATAACACCCCACAGTGGTGTGTTTCCAGTAAATAGAGCTAAAATTCTGATTATGAAGACAAGCCTCAATCTAGCTAGCAGAGGCTTGAGGCTTAATATGCAATATTATTTTCAAGAATTAAGGAAATTAGTATTTTAGATGAAAAGTCTTTTTGTAGCAAGCATTCAAGATGTGGTATTGTCTGGACATGCATGGTGACAAAGAAAGCAGTGACCTCTGAATGAATCAAGAGTCCGAGTGGTCACTTAGGCCAAAACATACATTTTATTACCTCTACATCATCTTCACTGTTTACAGCACTTGACTAACCTATAATAGGATAGCTGCAATATCTCCTAAGACAGCTCACTTCATAATGAGATAGCTTTCACTGGTCAGTATAACATCAATCTGAGATCTACTGCTTGAGCACATGGTTATTGGTCATAGGCACTGAATATATTCCTTGGAGCCAAGTTTACTCCAGTTTCTCATGAAAAGACAAAACATTTGACTCAACTTTGCACGTCCCTTACGTTTTAGACTAAGAGGAATTGTTGAGCTTAGAGAAATAGATCTGGGAATAGTATATACAGTACTGGGAGTTGAAATCCTATGAATGAATGAGTTCCTGAAGATAAAGCATTAAACAGGAATGGAAAATGTGATACTGCCATACTGTAGAATGTTATGTGGGGCATAAATAAATACCTTAGCATCATTTAATCATCCTGCACATAATATATTTTTACCTTAGAAACCCCAGATATCTTCACTAGGCAAACAGTTTCCATGCACTGTCAATTTTTAGTACCGTTGTAGCTTGGTATGTCAATGGTATAAATGGCATTATATGACATAATACATAACAGTGGAACAATTCCATTTTCTTCATCTAGATATATAGCATATATAATTAATGGTTATATATTACTTGACTGCCATGTGTATGTATATATACACACATACACACACAATACACACATATATATAACATACAAACCCTTCTATTATTCCCTTATAACATTTAGGTTAAGTCTAATTTCTTTTACTATTATATTCAGCCTAAAACTAGAAATTATATCTTTGATTAAAGCACTAATTATATGCAAACACAAATGGAAATTTTTAATGATTACAAGAACATTTTTGTTTTTAACAACAACAAATGCATACTGAAACAGAGTTATTTTGCTAAATTTTGTGTACATCAATAATTTCTTAATTATTTCCTTATGGCAACATTTCAGAAATGCAATTGATGTGTCAAAGAGAATGTAATCGTCAGGCGTTTGATATTTATTACCAAAATTTCCTCCAAAACCATGTACAAATTTATACCCCAATTGAAAATTCATTAAGATGTGCTTGTTTCAATCTTGTTGTAAAGAGCTTTATTGAGGTGTAATTTATATACTATAAACGTCACTTATTGACATTTATATTTCAATGACTTTTACTAGATTTATGCAGTTGCGTAACCACCACCACAAGAGTAGAGCATTTCCATCGCCCTAAAAGATTCATTCCTGACCATTTGCAGTCAATCCCTGCTCCCACCCCTAACTCCAGGCAAACATTGCTTTCTGTCTCTTAGAGATTTGCCTTTTTAGAAATTTCATATAAACGGAATCACCTAATACATTTCTTTTGTGTCTGGTTTCTTTCACTATTTTGTAACACTTTTGAGATTTATCTATGTCATACCATGTCTCTACAGTCTTTTCATTATTATTGCTGAATAGTATTCCCCTGTATAAACATGGTGTGTTTTCTTTACCATTTCACCAGGCAATGGATGTTTGGACTGTTAGCAGTTTTTTTTTTTTTTTTCCTCGCAACTATGAATAAATAAATACCTATGAACATTTTGTTTAAGTCTTTGTATAGGACATAGGTTTTTGCTCGTTCTCTCAATCTTGTTAGAATCATTTTAATACATTAGTTTTACATGTGAGAAAATGTACATTTACATGATGTGAAAAAACAGTAATTCTAATACTTCTAAGAGTAGCAGAGTTTTTACAAAAACAAAAAAGGCAATTATTAAAAGTGACAGTTCACACTCCGAAGTCATTTCTATACCATAATTTTTCCTAATTTTGTTCTGTTACAAGGAAGGATGCTCTATTATTTAGATTGAGAAGAGGTGACACTGTTTTTCCTAAGTCCTTGGCACACGCTATATTATTCAACAATGTATTAGAAAACACTGCATTCTGATTTATACATGCAACTTGTATTTTATTTTTATACTTTAAATTCATTCACCCATTCAACAAATGTTTACTGACCACCGACAGTGTACCAGACACTGTGCTCAGAACTAGGGAAACAAAATAAAAGAAAACACGGCCCTTGTCTTTATGGAGCTTTACAAGCTAAGGCGGCAATCACAGTTCAAAGTATTAATGAAAAAGGAGGTACTATCTACAAAACAACAGCAACAACAATAATAGCCCTAATTTTAAAGACGTAGGTCTACAAAAAGAAAACCTAATTCAACTTTAAGAGGTGAAGGAAGCATTGCCAGAAGAAAAAATATGCAAGCTGAGATATGAAGAACAGGTGGGTTATCTAAGAAAGGATGAGAAAATTAGTCCAAGGGGAGAAAATAGTATAAGCAAAGGCCTTGAGTCAAAAGGATCTGGTATCTTTGGGGAAATACAAGTAGTTTTTATTGCCTAAGAGAAGCTTTTGAAAGAGCAACAATAGAAGGAGCTAGAGAAACAAACTGGGGCCAAATCATGAAACGATTCATAAGCCACATTAAAGACCTGTTAGCCAAATCTCCTTTCACTGAAATTACCAATGTCCTCTTTGATAATTTCTGTCCATATTATCAGGTTCAGCTAAAACTTAACTTCCCTGATAAAATATTTCTGGGCCTGGAAACCATGAGGGCCCATGATACTGGGTTTCACTGTTTCACAGCACCCTAGGATCCTCCCTTAGAATTTAAGGGAGTTAGACATAAATGATAGATGTGTCCCCTGTTAGGATGTAAGCTCTTTAAGGCAGTGTATTGCATGTGTTTAGTTCACCACTGTTTTAGTATTATTCCACACAGTAAGCTGCTTATAAAAGGCTCTCAACAAATAAGTGTTGAATGCAGAAAGAAAGGGGTTTGTCCTTTAACATACAGATATTGAATAAGCCCTGAAGGTATTTAAGCATATATTGCTTTGAAGAGGTCACTGTTTTATGGAAAATGGCCTGAAGAAAGAGGACAAGACTGAATGTAAGAGGACAAGTTAATAGGAAGTACATATTCACAGCCAGTGTCCTAAGTGTTTCATTTTTTTTTTTTTTTTTTTACCTCTGAATTACCACAACTCTGTAAAGTAGATACTATCACTATTTTCCCTTAAATCAGAAACTGAGATTCAGTTTACTTAAGAAATTGCCTAAGATCACATAGTGTATGTATTGGTTACCTTGGGAGCCCACAAAGTATCACAAGCTCTAGAGCAAGATAAGCCTGGAAAGGTAGACAAGCCAAAAAGCAAAGGTTCCTTCCTGTAATCCACAGTCAGGAGTTTGACTTTCATCCCGAAAACAATGCGAAGCAAATGAAGAATTTTTAGTGAGACAGTGTAACAATCAAATGCTTAGCTGAACAAGAACACTGTAAATGAAAATTGGTGAATGGATTCGGGGAGAGTGGGGGAAACTGGCACAACTAGAGACAGAAATTTGATCCAATTATCCCTGGGCAAAGAATGCCAATATCCTGGACACTAATGATGTTAGTATAGGTGGGAAACAGTGTATATCTCTGAAAATATTTAGAGGAAATATTTAGATATCCAAGGCAATGGACAGGTCTCTCTGAAGAGCAGGAAGAGATGGATATGGATAAGAAGTAATGCATATTTCAGAAGAAAAGAACCTTTTATTTTTCTGAAAGAAAGGGGAAAAGGTTTGGTACAGAATCAAGTAAGTAAGAAAGTTGTGGTAGAAAACTGAAGGAATTGTGTTAGATTTTATTTACTCTTTGAAATAGAGAGATAGGTCATCTGATGAGAATGAAGGGCAGATGAGGTTCACTGTAAATCACGAGGGTCAGGAATAGGAGTACAGTTGTCTCGCAACATATTGCTTAACTGACTTTATGATGATGAGATAAGAAAATAACAGATATATCCTAAAGGACAATAAGAGATATATCAAAGCCATTCTATATGCCATTCTTGATGGAACATTCCATATCATAAATATGCCAATTCTTGAACTAAATTTTAATTCATAAAGTCACAATTAAAATGTCAACAAGACTTTGATCTTAGATACAGAAAAAAAAAGATCTAAATTCATATGGAAAACTAAATGTCAGAAAGAGAAGAAAGTACTTTATTGGATTTAAAACATTATAAAGCATTATTAAATAAAGCATGGGTAGAATAAAATAGAATAAAGAGTACAGAAGAGGTTATATATGTATAGGTATACATACTAATATATATGTGTGTGAATTTAACATATCTTTAAAAATTTTGCAAATAAATGCTGAAATTTGATTTTTCAATAAATAGTTTTATGATAGCTGCACGGACAGCAGTCACTTTGGAAAATAAATATATTGAAACACTATTTAATTCCTAACACTGAAATAAATTCAAAATGAATAACCTATAAATGTATACAAAATTATTTGTGAACTAAATATTTTAAAAAATTAAAAATTTATTGGAGAATGGATGATTTTCTAAATATGATATAAAACCCAGAAACCATAAAAGTTTAATGAATTTGCCCATTTAAAACTAAAAATTACCTTAATGGCAAAATAAAACCTAAGCTATGTCAAAAGAAAAACAACAAACTTAGAAAAACAATATTGTTGCATATATTAGAGATGAAGGGTAATTTCCTTAATATACAAAATGCTTATTGAAATTAACACCTCCAAAAATAATACTGTAGAAAAAAATGGATAAAGAACATTGAACAGTTTCACTTAAAAGAAAATATGAATCATCCTTAAATATATGAAAAGGTACATAATGTTAATCGTGCCAGTCAGAAGAAAAATGAAAGTTACAATTACATTATATTTTACCTAGTAGATTGTGTTGAAAATTATGTAGGAAAATGGATTATTTATTATTTATTATTGATGGGAATATAATTTAGTACAATATCAATGGAGAGAAACTTGGCAATGTCAAAATTTTAAATGTTCATATTCTAATATTAGGTTTAATTCTACAGGTGTATTTTTATACTGAATATATATAGATGTGCACATATACACACATAAAATGTTACTGTAGCATTTTGTAACAAAACAAAATTTTCTTGTTTAGTAGTAAGACAATGGAAACAAGCTAATACCCATCATAAGATGACTAAATAAATTATGGCATATTTACAGAGAGGAATACTAAAAAGCCCCTTCAAAAATGAGACATACATAAAAAGCTCTAAGCAGTTTTTAAAAGAAAATTTTCTTGTATATATTGTACTTCTATTTGTGTTAAAAATTCCCTATATACCTATCATCCATCCATCCATCCATACAACCATCTACCCATCCATTCATCCATCCATCTTTGTAAAAGAATGGGTAGAGAACCCAAGAAACTTAATGGTGCTAAAAATCGTGTTTTAATGGTGTTAAAAAAATTATTTTTTTTTACCAGGGAGGAAAAAAAATAAATGTTTAAGAGACATAGCTGGAAGATAGAGTTTCATTTCCTCCTAAACTTTATTATATTTTAAAAATATATTTTGTCAACTATCAAAGTGGATTTTGCTCTCTAGAAGACTTTAAAAAATAAACTAAATTCCAACACCAATACATGAAATTTTTACTATTTGGTTAAAAACTTTTACACTTAGTATGGTATCTGGCTTCCAATGAGGCATTATAATTTAAGGTAAAGAGCACAGAGTTTTGAGTATTTTTGTTTTCATCAAGATCCCTGCAGAAACAGAGCAATAAATTTAGAGTAATTTAAGGAGTGTTTTTAATAAAGAGATGCTTTGTAAAGATACTGTCAAAGTGTTGGTAAAACTTAGGGACAGTGCAGTAATGTATAGGTTAAAATAGCAGGTTAACTTACCTCCCTTAGATTAAAAGGGCAAGAGGAAAAATTGTTATCAGCCAATAGAGGTGGCGGATTGTCTAGAGATGGTGCTTCAATAGGAGCTAAAACCATTTATCAAGTAGCATAGCCAAACTACAGCAACTTCTCAGGGAGAGAGCTGAGAGAATAAACCATTCACCATCACCCCTCCTTCTGATCTCTTGCTAGTATTCACTGTTGGCTAAAAAGGACAAAAAAGTCCATTGATACAGTAAACCCCCCATGGCATGAAGAAAGATAGAGAGACGTGGAAAGAGGATGCAGAGGGTAAATGGATGGTAATGTACACAGTAGTATAATTGGTTCTGATTCTAAGCCCTACAAAAAGTTACCTATTTTGAGACCTTGAGTAAGCCAACTTTTTGAGAATTAGATATTTTTATATGTTATATCAATTAGGGTCTGGTTGAGAGACAGAAACCTCATCAGTAATTTGAACAAAGAAATGTGATGTAAAGAATTGTTAAATGCCAGCACATGCCTGTGCCCCCCTCAGCTGCTCACCTGCAGAGTGAGGCAGGGATTCTGGTGCCTGAAGCCCAGTTAGTCGTGTGGCTGACAGGGCCTTGGTGCTCTGGCCAGGTGTCAGGCCTGAGCCTCTGAGATGGGAGAGCTGAGTTCAGGACATTGGTCCACCAGAGACCTCCCAGCCCCATGTAATATCAAATGGCAAAAGCTCTCCTAGAGAACTCTGTCTCAACACTAACACCCAGCTCCACTGAACAACCCACAAGCTACAGGGCTGGACGCCCTATGCCAAAAAAACTAGCAAGACAGGAACACAACCCCACCCATTAGAAGAGAGGCTGGCTAAAATCATACTAAGTTCACAGACACCCCAAAGCACAGCACTGGATGTCGTTCTGCCCACCAGAAAAACAAGATCCAGCCTCACCACAAGAACAAAGGCAACAGTCCCCTCAACAACCCACTGAACAAACCCTACCTGCTGGGGACAGACAATGGGAACTATGAACATGAGGCTTGTAAAAAGGAGACCCCAAACACAGTAAGTTAAGCAAAATGAGAACACAGAGAAATACACAGCAGATGAAGGAGCAAGGAAAAAATCGACCAGACCAAACAAATGAAGAGGAAAGAGGCAGTCTACCTGAAAAAGAATTCAGAGTAATGATAGTAAAGATGATCCCAAATCTTGGAAATAGAAAGGAGAAAATACAAGAAACATTTAACAAGGACCTAGAAGAACTAAGAGAAAACAAACAATGATGAACAACACAATAAATCAAATTAAAAATTCTCTAGAAGGAATCAATAGCAGAATAACTGAGGCAGAAGAAGTGATAAGTGACCTGGAAGATAAAATAGTGGAAATAACTACTGCAGAGCAGAATAAAGAAAAAAGCATGAAAAGAACCGAGGACAGTCTCAGAGACCTCTGGGACAACATTAAATGCACCATAATTGGAATTATATAGGTCCCAGTAGAAGAAGAGGAAAAGAAAGGGATTGAGAAAATATTTGAAGAGATGAGAGTGGAAAACTTCCCTAATATGGGTAAAGAAATAGTATATCAAGTCCAGGAAGCACAGACAGTCCCATACAAGATAAATCCAAGGAGAAACATGCCAAGACACATATTAATGAAACTATCAAAAATTAAATACAAAGAAAAAACATAAAACGCAGCAAGGGAAAAACAACAAATAACATACAAGGGAATCCCCATAAGGTTAACAGCTGATCTTTCAGCAGAAACTCTGCAAGCCAGAAGGGAGTGGCAGGACACATTTAAAGTGATGAAAGGGAAAAACCTACAACCAAGATTACTCAACCCAGCAAGGATCTCATTCAGATTCAATGGAGAAATTAAAACCTTTACAGACAAGCAAAAGCTAAGAGCATTCAGCACCACCAAACCAGCACTACAACAAATGCTAAAGGAACTTTTCTAGGAAGGAAACACAAGACAAGGAAAAGACTTACAATAACAAACCAAAAACAATTAAGAAAATGGTAACAGGAACATACATATCAATAATTACCTTAAATGTAAATGGATTAAATGCTCCCACCAAAAGACACAGACTGGCTGAATGGATACAAAAACAAGACCCATATATATTCTGTCTACAAGAGACCCACTTCAGACCTAGGAACACATACAGACTGCAAGTGAGGGGATAGAAAAAGATATTCCATGCAAATGGAAATCAAAAGAAAGCTGGAGTAGCAATTCTCATATCACACAAAACAGACTTCAAAATAAAGATTATTACAAGAGACAAGGAAGGACACTACATAATGATCAGGGGATCAACCCAAGAAGAAGATATAACAATTGTAAATACTTATGCAACCAACATAGGAGCACCTCAATACATAAGGCAAATGCTAACAGCCTTAAAAGGGGAAATCAACAGTAACACAATAATAGTAGGGGACTTTAACACCCCACTTCAACAATGGACAGATAATCCAAAATGAAAATAAATAAGAAAACACAAGCTTTCAATGCCACATGAAACAAGATGGATTTAATTGACATTTATAGGACATTCCATCCAAAAAACAATAGAATACATTTTCTTCTCAAGTGCTAGTGGGACATTCTCCAGGACAGATCATATCTTGGGTCACAAATCAAGCTTTGGTAAATTTAAAAAAATTGAAATCATATCAAGTATATTTTATGGCCAAGGATATGAAACTAGATATCAATTACAGGAAAAAATCTGTAAAAAAATACAACACATGGAGGGTAAACAATACACTACTAAATAACCAAGAGATCAGGGAAGAAATCAAAGAGGAAATCCAAAAATACCTAGAAAAAATGACAATGAAAACACGATGACCCAAAACATATGGGATGCAGCAAAAGCAGCTGTAAGAGGGAAGTTTATAGCAATACAATCCTACCTCAAGAAAAAGAAACATCTCAAATAAACAACCTAACGTTACACCTAAAGCAATTAGAGAAAGAAGAACAAAAATACCCCAAAGTTAGCAGAAAGAAAGAAATCATAAAGATCAGATCAGAAATAAATGAAAAAGAAATGAAGGAAACAATAGCAAAGATCAATAAAACTAAAAGCTGGTTCTTTGAGAAGATAAACAAAATTGATAAACCATTAGCCAGACTCATCAGGAAAAAAAGGCAGAAGACTCAAATCATTAGAATTAGAAATGAAAAAGGAGAAGTAACAACTGACACTGCAGAAATACAAAAGATCATGAGAGATTATTACAAGCAACTATATGCCAATAAAATGGACAACCTGGAAGAAATGGACACATTCCTAGAAAAGCACAACCTTCCAAGACTGAACCAGGAAGAAACAGAAAATATAAACAGACCAATCACAGGCACTGAAATTGAAACTGTGATTAAAGATTTTCCAACAAACAAAAGCCTAGGACAAGATGGCTTCACAGGTGAATTCTATCAAACATTTAGAGAAGAGCTAACACCCATCCTTCTCAAAGTCTTCCAAAATATAGCAGAGGGAGGAACACTTCAAAAGTCATTTTACGAGGCCACCATCACCCTGTTACCAAAACCAGACAAAGATGTCACAAAAAAAGAAAAGTACAGGCCAATATCACTGATGAACATAGATGCAAAAATCCTCAACAAAACACTAGCAAACAGAATCCAACAGCACATTAAAAGGGTCATACACCATGAACAAGTGGGGTTTCTCCCAGGAATGCAAGGATTCTTCAGTATACACAGATCAATCAATGTGATACACTATATTAACAAACTGAAGGAGAAAAAACATATGATCATCTCAATAGATGCACAAAAAGCTTTCAACAAAATTCAACATGCATTCATAACAGAAACCCTCCGGAAAGTAGGCATAAGGGGATCCTACCTCAACAATAAAGGCCATGTATGCCAAACCCACAGCCAACATCATTCTCAATGGTGAAAAACTGAAAGCATTTTCACAACGATCAGGAACAAGACAAGGTTGCCGACTCTCACCACCGTTATTCAACATAGTTTTGGAAGTTTTAGCCACAGCAGTCAGAGAAGAAAAAGAAATTAAAGAATCCAAATCATAAAAGAAGTAAAGCTATCATTGCAGATGACATGATACTTTACATAGAGAATCCTAAAGATGTTACCAGAAAACTACTAGACCTAATCAATGAATTTGGTAAAGTAGCAGGATACAAAATGAATGCACAGAAATCTCTGGCATTCCTATAAACTACTGATGAAATATATGAAAGAGAAATAAGGAAACATTCCCATTTACCATTGCAACAAAAAGAATAAAATACCTAGGAATAAACCTACCTAGGGAGACAAAAGACCTGTATGCAGAAAACTTTAAGACACTGATGAAAGAAATTAAAGATGATACAAACAGATGGAGAGATATACCATGTTCTTGGATTGGAAGAATCAACATTCTGAAAACGACTATACTACCCAAAGCAATCTACAGATTCAATGCAATCCCTCTCAAACTACCAATGGTATTTTTCAAAGAACCAGAACAAAAAATTTCAAATTGGTATGGAGACACAAAAGACCCGGAATAGCCAAAGCAATCTTGAGAACGAAAAACGGAGCTAGAGGAATCAGGCTCCCTGACTTCAGACTATACTACGAAGCTACAGTAATCAAGGCAGTATGGTACTGGCACAAAAACAGAAATATAGATCAATGGAATAGGATAGAAAGCCCAGAGATAAACCCACGCACATAATGTCACCTTATCTTTGATAAAGGAGGCAAGAATATACACTGGAGAAAAGACAGCCTCTTCAATTAAGTGGTGCTGGGAAAACTGGACAGCTACACATAAAAGAATGAAATTAGAACACTCCCTAACACCATATAAAGAAATAAACTCAAAATGGATTAAAGACTTAAATGTAAGACCTGACACTATCAAACTCTTAGAGTTTGATAGAATATTCCAGGACATAAATCACAGCAAGATCCTTTTTGACTCACCTCCTAGAGAAATGGAAATAAAAACAAAAATAAACAAATGGCACCTAATGAAACTTAAAAGCTTTTTAACTGCAAAGGAAACCATGAACAAGACAAAAAGACAACCCTCAGAATGGGAGAAAAGATTTGCAAATGAAGCAACTAACAATGGATTAATCTCCAAAATTTACTAGCAGCTCATGCAGCTCAATATCAAAAAAAGAAACAACCCAATCCAAGAATGGATAGAAGACTTAAATAGACATTTCTCCAAAGTAGATATACAGATTGCCAACAAACACATGAAAGGATGCTCAACCTCACCAATCATTACAGAAATGCAAAGCAAAACTACAATGAGATATCATCTCACACCAGTCAGAATGGCCATCATCAAAAAAATCTACAAACCATAAATGCTGGAGAGGGAGTGGAGAAAAGGGAACCCTCTTGCACTGTTGGTGGGAATGTAAATTGATACAACCACTATGGAGAACAGTATAGACGTTCCTCAAAAAACAAAAATAGAACTCTCATACAACTCAGCAATCCCACTACTGGGCATATACCCTGAGGAAACCATAATTCAAAAACAGTCATGTACCACAATATTCATTGCAGCTCTATTTACAATAGCCAGGACATGGAATCAACCTAAGTTTCTATTGCAAGTTGAATGGATAAAAAAAATGTGGCACATATATACAATGGAATATTACTCAGCCATACAAAGAAACAAAATTGAGTTATTTGTAGTGAGGTGGTTGGACCTAGAAACTGTCATACAGAGTGAAGTAAGTCAGAAAGAGAGAAACAAATACCATATGCTAAAACATATACATGGAATCTAAAAAAAAAAAAAAAATGGCTCTGAAGAACCTAGGGGCAGGACAGGAATAAAGAACGCAGACATAGAGAATGGACTTGAGGACATGGGGAGGGGGAAGGGTAAGCTGGGATGAAGTGAGAGAGTGGCATGGACATATATACACTACCAAATGTAAAATAGATAGCTAGTGGGAAGCAGCTGCCTCGCACAGGGAGATCAGCTTGGTGCTTTGTTTCCACCTAGATTGGTGGGATAGGGAGAGTTGGAGTGAGACACAAGAGGGAGCAGATAGAGGGATATATGTATATGTAGAGCTGATTCACTTTGTTATACAGCAGAAACTAACACACCATTGTTAAGCAATTATACTCCAATAAAAATGTTAAAAAAAGAATTGTCAACTAGTTAAAATGTGTGTAACTACCAAACAAAGTAAAGAATATTCTAAAGGGTGAAAAAGTAGCAAAGGCAGATAGCAGCTACTACCTCTAAGGTTGAGGGAGAGTTGAGCAATGAAGGAACTAAAATTTATAAGATATAGCAACAGTGAACAAGTGGAACTTGTATTAAAAAAAAAACAAAACGCAAAAAAAAAAAAATGCAATACCATTTCCATTAGCTCTGTTAAAAGTGAAATACTTAGGTTTAAATATAGCAAAATATGTATAAGATCTATATGAAGAAAAGTACAAAAATGTGATGAACAGAATCAAAAAAACTAAATAAATGGAGCGTTATTCCATGTTCATGGATAGGAAGATTCAATATTGTCAAGGTGCCATTTCTTGCCAACTTGATCTATAGATTCTATATAATCTCATCAAATCCCAGGAAGTTATTTCGTGGATGTTGGCAAATTGATTCTTAAATTTAAATAGAGAGCCAAAGAATTCAGAATTGCCAACACAATATCAAAGAAGAAGAACAAATTGTAGGGCTGATATTACCCACCTTCAAGACTTACCATAAAGCTATAGTAATCAATAGTGTGATATTGGCAGGAAAACAGACAAACAGATCCACAGAAAAGAATACAGAACCCAGAAATAGACCCTCATAAATGTAAACAATTGACTTTTGACAATGGAGTAAAGATAGTCTGTTCAGCAAACAGTGTCAAAACAACTGGACATCCACATGCAAAACCACAAATGTAGACACAGACCTTACACCTTTCATATAAATTAACTCAAAATGAACCACAGATTGCAATGTAAAACAAAAATGTATAAAACTCCTAAAAGATAACATAGAAGAAATTCTAGATGACCAGGGGCATAGTGAGGACTCTTTAAATGCAACATCAAAGGTATGATACATTAAAGAAATAACTGATGAACTAGACTCCATTAAAATTAAAAACTTTGCTCTGTGAAAGACTTTGTCAAGAGAGTGAGTAAACCAGACACATCTAGTAAAGGACTGTTATTCAAAATATACAAAGAACTCTTAAAACTCAACAAGAAAACAAACAACCTGATTAAAAACATAAGCAAACAATCTTAAAAGACATCTCTCCAAAGAAGATATATTGATGGCAGTTAAGGATATGAAAAGATGCTCCACATCATATGTCATCAGTGAAAAGGAAACTGAAACATCAATAAGATACTACTACACACCTATTAGAATGGCCAAACTTTGGAACACTGACAACACCAAATGTGAGGAGGATGTGGAGCAACAGGAACTCTCATTTATTGCTGGGGGGGAAGGCAAATTGCTACAGCCACATTAGAAGACAATTTAGCAGTGATTTTCTACAAAACGAAACTTACTCTTACATACGATCCAATAATTGTGCTCCTTGAGACTTTATCCAAAGGAGTTGAGAACATATTCCCACAAAAACCTGCACATAGTTACTTAGCAGCTTTTTTCATAAATAATTGCCAGAACTTTGAAACAATCAAGATGTCTTTCAGTAGGTGAATGGATACATAAGCTGTGGTACAGCCAGAGAACAGAATATTATTCAGCACTACAATGAAATAAGCTATCATGCCACGGGAAAACAAGAAGGAATCTTGAATACATATTGCTAAGTGAAAGAAGTCAAGGTGAAAGGGCTACATATTGTGTTTCCACTATACAACATTCTGGAAAAGGTCAAACTACAGAGATAGTAAAAAGAGCAGCGGTTGCCAGTGGGGTGACAAGGGATGAATAGGCAGAGTGAAGAGGATATTTAGGGTCGTGAAAATGTCCTATTTAATATTACAATAGCAGATATATGGCATTATGTATTTATCCAAGCCCATGAAATGTACAAAACCAAGAGTGAACCACGAGATAAATATGGACTTTGGGTGATTTGATTATGGTGTGTAAATGTAGGTTCATGAATTGTGCAATGTACCATACATGGATTCAACCAACCATGGATCATGTAGTACTATAGTATTTACAGCATTTATTTGAAAAAAAAAGTCCACATATAAGTGGACCTGCACAGTGAAAACTCATGCTGTTCAAGAGCCAACTCTAACGTAATCACTATTGTTGTACAGATTTTAAAGATGACGTAAATAAAGAAAAATTATTAACACCACCCTGATTTTGCTATTGTAAAAATTCAGAGATGTTATACCTAAAATACAAAAATGTAAAACATGCTTCCTGGCATATACATCATGACCAATAAATGGGGAAGGGAAGGAGAAGAGAGGAGATAGAGACAGGGAGAGGAAGAGGGAAGAGAGAGAGAAATTGATTAGGAGGGAGAGAAAGAGATTAAGAGGGAGAGAGGAAAGGGGGGAGGGATGGAAGGAAGGAAAGAGGGAGAGCAGGAAATGAAAATTGCATTATCCAATTTCATATTTGTACAATGTATTTTAAATTCTTTTAAATGCGTTTGTAAATTATCATTATTTCTGTCCCACAATGACAAATTTAGACCAACTCTTTACAAGGGTCTGGCCCACAGGTTATTAGAAGCTAATATGAGTTGATATAATGGTGGTCAAAAGGCAATGGAATGGTATATTTATGTGCTGAAAGAGAAAAATAAAAGTGTCAACCATTGTCAATAAAATTATCTTTCAAAAATAAAACCAAAATAAAGACATACTTAAATAAATAAAATCTGATAGAATTTTGACAAGAAGACTCATTTTATAAGAAAAAGATGCTCTTTAAACTAAAGATAAATTACACCAGATGAAAACTCAGAGTTAAAAGAGGAACTATAGAGTATTAGAAATAGTAAATATGTGGATATTCTTATCTTAATTGCTTTGAAAAACACTCCTTAAAACAAGAACTCTATCTTGAAGCTTGGGATTTATAAGAACCTATGAGGGAAAACATGAGGGGAAAATGTCTATATTGTCACAACTTTCTTACATTTTAAGTGAAACGTAATAATATTTATTCTAAATAAAAAGTTGCAAGATACTTATAAGCCCTAGAGTAGCATTAAATATAGAGTAGTAACTAAAAGCTATAGAGGAATTAAAACAGAATACTAGAAATTATACAAGCAAAACAAATAATGGTTAGAAAGAAGCAACAGAGGAACAAACCCAGAATCGACAAATATAAAACAATTTCCAAATAGTAGATCCAAACAAACTATGTCAATACTTATACTAAACAATATAGGAAAAAGTACTCTAAATAAAAGGCAGACATTATCAGACTGCACATAAAAATAAGAGCCAAATATGTGGGGTTTTTTTAATTTTTATATTTTAATTTTTTGGCTGAGCCATGTGGCATGTGGTATCTTGGTTTCCTGACCAGGGACCGAACCTGAGCCCCCTGCATTGGAAGCATGAAGTCTTAAGCACTGGACTGTCAGGGAAGTCCCCCAAATATATGTTTTTTAGAAGAGCTGCACTTTAAATTTAAAGACGCATATAGGTTGAAAGTAAAATGTTAGGAAAAGGTATACCATTCATTCAGTAAATATAAGAAATCTCATGTGAAGATATTTTCCACTAGAGAAAAATTGTTTCAAGCCAAATAATATTACCAGAGATAAACAAGACACTTTCAAAATGACAGAAAGGTAAGTTTATCATGAAGATCATAATCATTAATGTATACGCACCTAAAAATAAAGCTTCACGTACATAAAGCAAAATTTGGTAATAGTAAACAGAGAAAGAGACAAATTCATGATCACACTGGAAATTTCAATAACTGACAAAATACAAGGATATATATTATTTGAACCACAATGTCAATCACTTTGACCTAATAGACTGAGTACAACATCTAACAACTACAGGATATTCTTTTCAAGTGCACATGAAACATAAAGCAATTTATACCACTGCTAAGCTGTAAAATAAATGTCAATAAATTTAAAATTATTAAAATATTACAAGGTTCTCAGAACAAAATAAATTTAGAAACCAATAATAAAGCTATTTTTAAAATTCTCAAATATTTAGAATTTTAATAGCAGATTCAAAAACATCATGAGTCAAAATAAAAACTGATGATAAGTTACAAAGTATTTCAAAATGAATGATAATAAGTATATGTATCAAAATATGCGAGCTGCAGCTACAACAGTGCTTAGAAGAAAAATTATAACTTTAAATGCCTGTTTCCTCTGAATAAGCAGAGAAAAGAGAACAAATTAATCTCAAAATAAATATTAAAAAATAATAACAAAGAATAGAAATCAATAAAATAAAAATGCATAAAACAAGAACACTAACAAAGCTGAAAATTAGTTCTTTGAAACAAACATAGGAGACTTTTAGTGAAATTAAACAGACAAAAGCAAGTGAAAATGAAAATTGTCAATATCAGGTATTAATGATTGCATATTAATTAGAACATCATTAACTAAATAAGAGTATTCTCAATAGTTTATGCTAATAAATTTGACAGTCTATAGAAAATGCAAAAAATGTTCTCAAAAAGCAGAATAAAAACTGACACAAGAAGAAATACAAAAGCAAAAGAGCCAACTATCTGAAATTGAATTTCCATGTAGAAAACTCTTGAACAAACAGATGAACAATAACACATTACTTTTTCTTATAAAACAGAAGAGGAGGTAATAGCTGTGAGCTTATTTTATAAGGCTAGTATAAAACTAACATCGGAGCCTGACAAGGACATTACCTCTCATGAACACTGGAAAAGAAACTCAATGATATACTAGCAAATTGAATCTAACAATATATAAAAGAGATAATACACCATTAACAAGTCAGTTGTACCCCAGAAACACAAGGTTGGCTCAACATTCAACAGTCAATTAATATAATTTACTACATTAACAGAATAAAAGAGAACAACATCATCTCATCATCTCAAAAGATGCCAAAAAAAAGGCATTTGATAAAATTCAATACTGATTGTAAAGTTCTGCTTTAAAATCTTTTTCTAAGAAAATACTATGAGAAATTTTCATGTAAAAGTGTTAGCTCTGCTCAGAATTGAAACCTAAACAGCTGAAAAATGGAAATATGACAGTTATTTTCCATTGTCATCACTATTTCACTATTGAGCTCATCCATTTATTTTTTTAACTTGGTCTATTGAATTTTTCATGTGTAAAAAATTCCATAGTCTCTAATTCACTCTAAAATTTCAATATTGACCCTTCTTGGAGCAAGGTTTTGATGATTGCTTTAAAACCTATGTCTAATAATTTCAACATCTGAGTTATCTTGGGTTTCGCATCTTTTGACTGTCTTTTTCCATTACAAATGTTGACATTTTTGTGGCCTTGGAACTTTTTTATTGTATCTCGGACATTTTGAAGTGTGATTTGACCCTGCTCCTCATGTGTTCCATCCAGGGGCCACTCTGATGTTCTCAAAGTTTTTGGTGTGCTGTTGAGGGTCAGATTCTTGCGAAACCAGTTTGGTCTGGACCCAGTAGCTCCTAGATCATTAACTTTTGGGGTTCACTTTCTCATGTTTTCCCTCTTTGTAATCTTCTCAACTCTCTTTTGGCTCCCAAAGTTCCCCTTTAGTCTGTCTATAAAGCTAGGATTTTAGTTTCCTTGCTCTGGTGTGAAATTCCAGTAACTATGCCTGCTTCTGAAGCCAAGTGATAAAAGGATTTAAAAAGAAAGATATCACGCCTATTACCACCACTCTCCAGGCAACAGTTCCTTTGGTTAGAGGGATTCTCCTCTAACAAAGTTTTAAGTACTTGCCAAGCTACCACTGTCACTGCTGCCACAATGAGATTATAGCTTTAAAACTGAGGATGGGCGGGGGCTTGGGAAGGTGGAATAGAAATAATAATGGAGGACTTTTTTCTATTCTCTTTCTCCGTAAGGACCTCTTTTTTGATCTCCAGATCAGAAAGAGAGGACCTCTCTTGGAGCTCTTTCTGTCTGCGCTGAATGCACAATTCCAAAACTCAGACTGCTTTTGAGTCCAGGATGGGAGAGATGATAAGAAATCAAAAACAAAAGCAAACAAAACAGAAAACAAGAAATCCACCATCAGATCAACCTCACTTTAAGTTCTGGTTCCCTTTCCCAATTTGCCTGCTATCATTTATTTTTCAAAGACTTCAGAAAGCTGCCTTGCACATTCTATACAGGTGAGAGACAAGATCTAAACACAATCAAGTGTGCTTACTCCATCTTAACTGGAACCAGAAATCGCTCAGCCATTAAAAAAAAAAATCAATAGCTTTCAAAGTTTCAGATGTTAAAAAACTTGTATTAAGATTTTAAATGTTCATGTGTGCTCTTGTTTTCCATTATACTTACTTTTCAAGATTTATTTACATTCATATTTTTATGAAAATAATGCTGTTTGATTATTAATAAAGCAAGGCATCTGATTATGGTTAAATAATCTCTCTTTCCTTTGGATAAGGAAACTCCATATTAAACCTAATCAGGAATCACTTATTTTGCTGTGATAATTTAGTCACTGAATATTTTATAGTTAAATTATAGAGAAACCTTGAGGAATTGTCTGTTCCTTTTATAGTAGTTGCTTTTGCAGCAGGGTAAATTCTACTAAATGCCATTGGAAATATGTTACATTAGAAAAGAAGATATGAACTCTGAGATAAGGATAAGGAGTGTGAGAACCTCAAGATTTTCTAAACTTTCCCTGGTTGTTGTCTTGTCTTTCTTTCATGATAGTGACCAGCAGTGAAAAGCTTAAATGAAAAATTCTGGAGTAATTGTCTTCAGAAGCAGCTATGTGGGTGGGCTGGAGGTTGGGTGTCTTGGTAGATTTTTGTCTATCACTGCAGTAAAACCTAGCAGAGAAATCCCTGAAAGGAAGGTGTGGGTGATGGCATCTCCTAAAGGAGTAGAAACCAAGCTGAGTATCTGTGACAAAAGAAGAAAGAAAAATATAGAAAGTAGGCAGGGTTTGAAAAGAAGACCTGGGGCTTACATATTGGAAAGCTCTCCATGAGGTGCACTCGCTAGTCACCAGTCCAGAAATAATTGGTTCTTTCTTAACATATTTAATTTTTTTGTTATTGAAAAGAAGAAACTTTAGCATGCAAGAGAAGAAAGAATTTTAAAAAAGCAGGGGTGGGGGGGGGAGTACTTCACTGGTTTCAAAAATACTGGTTTATTCTAAAGCTTACTTTATATTACTCAGTTTCTTCTGCCGTATTATTTTAGATTATGCATGGCTTGTCCCAAAGAAAGCTAAATCAGTACAAAATCAAGGGTGGTTTGACTTTTATGAAGTCTGATATATTTTATTCACAAAGACACTGTTTAAAACGACACCTGAAACCACTGGATCAGTTTATTGGTTAATATTAAACAAAGAGGGCTTCCCTGGTGGTGCAGTGGTTGAGAGTCCGCCTGCCAATGCAGGGGACACGGATTTGTGCCCCGGTCCGGGAGGATCCCACATGCCGCGGAGCAGCTAGGCCCGTGAGCCATGGCCACTGAGCCTGCGCGGCAGGAGCCTGTGCTCCGCAATGGGAGAGGCCACAACAGTGAGAGGCCCGTGTACCGCAAAAAAATATAAAATAAAATAAAAATTAAAGAAAGAGAAAGACATGAAGATACTTTTCTTTTTCTGAAAAGCCTTCAGTCGCAAGTGTAAAGTTAAAGTTGTATATTTTTTTAGAAGAAGGCCTTGCTTTCTGTACAGTGAACAAAATACTCTTCCTCGCCAGGCTCTATGCTGTTTATCCAGCCTCTCAAATCTGCTCAAGGTATCTATTACCAATTCTGCCACTCTCATCTAAGCTGCCATTTTCTTTTTTCTGGACGTTGTAAATGGTGTCTTTCCTTCCATTACATTTTCAATCATTTATTGTTTGATTTAAGAAAGGATTATAAGTTTGTACCTAATTTTCTAATATAATACTTTACTGAAATCTTTGTTAAATTCTCTTATGGGCTGATTTGCATACCCTAAAATTCATAAGTTGAAGTCTTAACCTCCCGTACTTCAGAATGTGACTGTACATGGGGACAGCACCTTTTAAGAGGTAATTAAGGTAAAATAAATTCACATGAATGTGCTATAATCCAATACAACTGGTGTCCTTATAAGATAAGATTAGGACACAGGCATGGAGGAGACCATGTAAGACATAAAAGAAGACAGCCATCTGCAAGGCAAGGAGAGAAGCTTTCAGAAGAAACAACTATGCTCACACCTTGAATTCAGACTTCTATTCTCCAAAACTATGACGAAATAAATTTCTATTTTTAAGCTACCCAGTCTGTGATACTTTATTATGGCAACCCCTACAAGCTAAAACAAATTCTAATAATTTTTGATTGAGCTTCTTCACTGTCTAGGCTTTCCATCATATCATCTATAAATTATTTCCAATTTTTATACTTATTATTTATTCTACTTCTCTAATTGCATTGGCTAGTATTACCAGAACAATGTTCAATATAAGTAGTAATTGTGTTTACTCTTCTATTTACTTTGCCTATAATGGGATACATCTAGTACTTCAGCATTCAACATTAATCATATTGCTGGCCTTTGACTTCTTATAGGCATTCTTTAAACATATTAGGTATATCCCTCTACTAAGGTTTATTTCCCCTAAATTAGGAAATATAATTATTTTATGACACATCTTTTGCATTTAGGGGATGCCATTAAATTACTGTCTTTTAACTGATAAATATTATATTGATAGACTTCCTAATATTAAGTTACTCTTACGTCTTGGAATAAACCACACTTAGCATTCAATTGGCCTCTGAGTTCCTGACTGGCTGAACTGTTGCAACAGCAATTGCACAGTAATTGAAGGAAAATTAGATACAATCATGAAACAACATCAGAGTAGGCAGGATTTAGGGGTCATATTGTTACAAGCTAGTGCTTTTATAAAGGATATTCTCTGGCAGATTTCTAAGTTTCATTCTTAGTGGTTATCCTATTTTTATTTCATATCTTTTAGTGTTAATTTGAGAATATTTTGATTATCAATATTCCTTGCACAGAGAGCATAAATCTTTTCTTTCATAACCCATTTCCTTTTTCTCCTTGCCTATGATCGCTCTAAAAAATATTTGCTTAAATTGAATTTTAAAATTGTTTTATCTATTTATATATTACATAATATATATTTATATATTATATGTCTATTATTTTGTCTATTATCTATATATTATCTATCTACTTTTCAAATAAACAGCTCTTAAAATTAGTCATGATATGATAGCTATTTTCTATTTTCCAATTAATTAATAATGTTGCATTACTTCTATTATTGAAGATAAATTTAACTTTTTCAGTAGTCTAGTATATGATCAAATTTTGCAAATGTTTCATGGATACTTAAAAAGTTAAGTTGTATCATCTATACATATCTTTGATATGTATCTTTTAGATTCATTTTGTAAACTTACCTCTCTTATCTCCTATATTCTTGTTTACTTTTTTTCTTCTTGATTTCTCCTAAGCTAAGAGAAGTTTCAAAATTTAATTTGTCAGAGCCTATAACATCGTATATGTATATCACATATACACATATAAATATATACATATATTTAACCATTTTTAGTATTTATTCAAATAATTAATAGCTTTATTTATTTGTAAATGTGATACTCTACAGTCATAAGGACTTGATTTCAAATTCAAGCTCTATTATTTAATAGCTGTATGAGCCCAGGAGAGTTACTAACTTTGATGAGCCTCAGTTTTCTCACTTATAAAATGGGATGAAACTTCCTAAAGCATCAAAGATAATATATATGAAACCCTGACCTCAGTAAATAGCAGCTGCTATTACTATTGTCTATTTGATCTGTAACTGAATCAGAGTGTCATATTGAAATTTTCATTATCGTTCTTCCTTAGTAGGTCACTTTATTCCTAATTACTTTTGCTTTGTGACTTATTGCTGCTGTAGTTTTAAATGATGTTTGTGAATGTATCTGTGCCATACACCATACTTTTTTCAATGTAACACGATTCTGTATCATTAAAACATTTTTTCTTACTTGTGATACTAACACTATCTGCTTTCCTTGTCTTCATATTTAACTGACATAACTATATCACAAAATGAGGACATTGTTTAAGATTAAAATATTCATACTGAAATTCTTTGTGATGTTGCTGGAGAACTGTGCTCAATGAAATGTAGTACCATATTGCTATATTAAGTATTTTTCTTGCTTTATGCTTATAAAAATAATTCTTTGCCATTGTCTTTTTGTTTTATCTTTTGCCATTCATGCTAAATTTCATTTGTTCTTTTCTTCTTAAATCATTTGAAGAAAATAATTATCTTTTTAATTTCAGTGGTGAATAATTTTTCTTCAAATCTCATTTTTAGTTTTATTAAATTATTGAAGTCAAGATCAAACCCATTTTTGTTATATTTCATGAGTGATGAGCAGGTCTCCAAATTGTCCTTTTATTTCTCAGTGGAAGGGAAAGCATGCATGGCTTCCTTCCTGCCTTACCAAATAAGTGGAAAAAGTGGGAAATAGCAAATGTAAGCCCAGAGAGAAGCCCTTTCAGGACCCCCAAAACACATATCAAGAAATACAAAGGATAACTACCCCAGTTGTGTCTACAGAACAAAGCTATTTCATTCATTTGGGGAACAAAAAGGAGAATTAAAAGATGAAAAATATTATACTATTATCCAATGCAGGTTTTCCTCACTATCATCTAGCATGGCTTTATATCTGCTGAAACAAACAAATTAGAATCAACTTCATATTTGCCTGTGAAACAAATAAACAAAACTCCTTTCAACCAGTCATCTTCACCCAACATTAATCACAGTGACATATTTGCCTCAAGGGGCTATTTTTTTTTTAATCCTGTGGTTTAGTTATTGGCAAAGTTATAGACTTTGTTTATGGAAACTGATGATTTTACTAATCACTTGAGGCTGGTGATCAATGAAGCCTATGAAACCAAGGATAAATTTAAATTAATTAGACAAGAAAGATATTTTCTTGACAATTTTAAGAATGGGTTATGTAATTTTGAAATTATTTACATCAAAATTGAATTAAAATTATTAAGATGCACATTGTTTACTTATTTAGTGTTGATGGGTTTGGAGTAGAAATGGGGAGCTGCTTGCAATAATAGAATCAGAATACACTGGGATTTGAAGAGACACTAAGTTCATAGTGTCTGAAAATCCACAAGGTCATATACCACATGAGAATGCCATGTGCTTGCCCAGATGCCAAAAGCTAATGGGCATGTTTTTTTTTCTTTAAAAAACTCTTACACACATGCATTCCCCTGGTTGAGCTCTATACTGAGAATTCTTCATTTATTCTTTAAAGGCTCTGCTGATTGGATTTTTGAGTTTTAAAAGACCACAGTATACTTGGAAGTTTGGTTATCTCATCCTCTGTTTGTGGTGATTTTATTAGTCAGTGATTCCAGCCTAAATATTTATTAGTTTTCTAACCTTTTGTCGGATTGCTACCATTAAACATCCTCTGACATTTGTATTGATGTAAAGATAATATAGACTGATTGAATTGTTTTCTAGGACATTTATTTTAAGATGTGAAGGTTAATGTCCAGTTGCTGTTCAGATAAAATTTCTCTCTAAAATTAAAATGAGCATATGTACCAACGTAGGGGTTTTGTTTTAGTAAAATTAAATTTTGATTTGAGGCACAGAATTTTTTGTTCCAATGATAATAATTAGCAATAAGCAAATAAATACTTCAAAGAGATACTTGTGAAAATCAAAATGATATTTAACAAATGGGGCTATGAATGAGATCACTTCATGGCTGCAAATATCTGGCAAATAAAAAAAAATTTTAATGGACACTAAGGAATAAATGGATGACCAACCCTGAGTATTTTTGAATCTAATATGTACTACTCCTTCATTTGAGCTTCTAAATTAGTAAAGTGGAACTTAAAGGCCATTAACTTATATACTAATCAATGATCATATTTGTTATTCATTATTCGTTCATGATCTACCATAAAAGCAGTACCATAGACACTGATTTAAAGTATTTTATGAAATGACTTTATGCATGGCATTTGTGTTAATTAAAATAAGAGAAAGTAGCTTCAAAGCCTATTACTCATTTAATCTTATAGTTTAAAACCTATTTTTATAGATGTTTGAAGAAAGAGCACATGTGCTGAATTTAACTGTAGATGTCTTATTTGGAGAGCCAGAAATGCACAACTGCCCTTGATGAGTTTCTAGGAAAATTCTTGTCCAAACAGATGAAGCTCAGCAAGATCGCCTGCCTATTCTCTTCATAAATGGAGCTGTACGTGGTATATCTGCCACTGAAGGGGCTTGCCTTAGTCCTTCTTCTAGACTCCTTGAGCAGTTGACTTCTTGAGTTTTAATATCTATACACTCTGTTTAGATAGTAATTTAATACCAAAGTTGTTTTTGATTAGCAAAAAGTATGTGTATTTTAAACTCTCATCATCAGATAAACTTTCTGAATAAAAACATGTAAACAAATAATTTCAACTGCTATTTTCAGAACTGTTCTGTTTTGTGAGCAAAATATTGAGACCTTGTTACTCTGTAAACGATTATTTTAAGGCAACAGAACAAGTTTTCATTTATAGATTTGAGAAAAATGTTCATGAAGGTAGGCTCCCAGGGTTCATATGAATATGAAAGTGCTTCATCCACATATGCTATATTAACATTACAGTGCTTTTATGACTGTCCATATTTCAGCAAATGTATTTTCTACATCATTCTCTCTAGCAAATAAAACAAACAAAAACCACAATAAACCACCTAGAAATGAAAAGGAAAAAAAATCTACTTAAATATCCTATTTTTAAAATGATGTCTTAGATCTATGCTCCACTGAAACAGCTCTTGCTGAAGTCAATAGTGACCTCAATTTTCTGAGATCTCATAATCTTCATTTTACTTGAATTTTTAGCACCATAAACACTATAGAACAATTCTTAAAACACTCTTCTCTTGGTTTTTATTATGCAATACTCCCCTGATTTTACTTCTATATATCTTCTATCACTCATTCAATATTTACTTTGTAAGCATTTGATTTGTATAATAAACATTAATAATTTAAAATATTTTACCATTAAGTCTCTCCTCTTATTATGCCATTCCTTCTCCTTCTACCATCTCATTCATGCCCAGGACTTAAATTATCCCACATACAGATAATTCACAAATGTATACCCAAGTCCAGACCTCTGCTTTGAGGTCTAGACTTTTCTATCTAATTATATCTTGACATTAGATCTTTGATGTCTCAGAGGTGATTCAAAGTCAACATGTCCAAAAGTGAACTTAAGAGTCTTCATTTAAAACACTGGTTCTCTGCCAATGTTTCTTTTCTTCGTGAAAGGCATTGCCATCAATCCAGTCATTCAATCAGGACCTGGAAGTCAAGTTGACACTTCCCTCTACTTCACTCCCTACATTTAATCTAGTACCAAGTCCTGACAATTTCACTTGATATACAGACATATCTATAGTTTTAGATTCAGATATAGATATCTTAAATCTGAAGTGTTGGCAGAGAGGCTTTCAGAAAAGGAATTAACATTTGGGATTTAACTCTCTCAATAAAAATTATAAAAGATTCAAGAGAACTAACGTTAAGTTGCTAGGCTACTAAATGGGCTGCTTAATACTGAGGTTCCTCCCAACTTTGAAATTCTCAAATAGTTTACTGATTTGGGACTACACTGCCTCCATCTGTAATTAAAAACAAACAAACAAAAAACTGTTCTTTTACCCATTTCAGGATAGCCTAGGTTTTGACTGGTCAAAATACCTCTAAAATCTCAGTGGTGCAAAATGATATGATTTAATTTCAATTTCTGCTACATGTACATCTTAGGTGGCTGAGGATTCTATTGTGTATCACTCATATTCTAGAGCTAAGCAGATGAAGCAGCCATGATTAAGTATGATGTCAGAAAGAAACTCTGGATCAACAATCAAAAGAAAACTGTGCATCAGCCATCAAATATTGTGGCCCAGAAGTAACACCTATCAACCCTGATCACAACCCATTGGACAGAATTAGTCATATGTCTTCCCCTCTCATAAAAAGGCCAGGAAGTATGTGCCTAGTAGACAAAGAGCTGAAAATATTTGCTGAACAGCATTAATGACTTCTGTATTACTCAAAAGAATTGTTATTTTAAAACATGATTTAATAAGCAAAAGCTGAAACTTTAAATTCTTTGGATTTATTCATTATGGGCTAATCCTACTGATGCCCAAATCATTTTTAAACCTGAAATATACTATACAGGATCCAATAATGTTTTACAATTTTAATTGAATTATAATTGTTAAAGAAATTCTATTTTCTTATCTCTTAAAATGTAAGCCTTCAATCAATTACCAACTCATCAACCATTTGAACCTGATTACTTGAGTCCTAAATTACCATAACCCAATCCTTGGGGAGAACTCATGAAAAGACGAGATTATCCAAAAAGAGAAACATCTTCCTTGGGCTTTGATCATTAACTCTCTCGTTCAGAACAGAGAAAGTCCTACTTTTTTGGGACTAAGGTCCAATGAAGTATCCTAAATCCTCATCAGTATTTGGTAGAATACCTTACCTGTAGGTGTTCGAAGGACACATAACATAAATTTTGAGATTCTCTTGGAGTTATTTAGTTCTAACTGTTCTGTTTTTCATCCACTGTTTTGTTTTTGTTTTATGAGATTTATTTGTGCTTTTTAGTGAGTGGCTAGAAGCAAAAGAACTGTATTTCCTCAACAAATTATCTCCATAAAAATTCAACAAGTTTTAAAGAAGAAATGATGCTCAGAATTTCAAAAGTACTTGAGCTTTAGTCAAATTTCCCAACTACTTCTCAGGATAACAAGGAGCAAATAAGTCAAGTATACACTGCTTCTGGAAAGCGCTTTTAGTGAGACTATGGTTGCAGTCATCTGTAACTTGGTTTCCAAACTGTGTCAGAAAAAAATTACCTTTCCATTCATTATGGAGGACCCTTCTCCCCAGCCATGTGAGTTTCCTGACAAGATTTTTAATGCTGTCTTTCAGTGGAACATTGAGTAACTGCAATTCCATGATCACAGTACAGCATGCCTGATTGGCCAAGACTACAGGAACTTTAGTTAAATTCTTCACCAAGGAAAACTAGGCACTTAGATTTTTTTCCCACAGCTGTAGCTAAATCAAATAACATGGCTTGCAAGTGTAGATGACATCCCATTATATTACTTCTGGGTTATAAGTTCTATAAAAAACTGTCATGAGCCCCTCAAGATGCAAATGTGCCTTTCATAGAATTCTTTTTAATGGAAGGAATTAATTGTAATTCAAAGTGCAAAAATAACAGTTGTCAAACTTTGTGCACTTATTATCATGTTTAATCTTATAAAAAGCACTCACCCATTTTCCAAGGCCACTTAACTATCATTGAGGTCATCAGAAGCTTTTATAAAATAAACCTGATGTACTTCTTTTCAAGTTGCACATCCTCAAGACATGTTATACACTTAGCTATTATGTTCTGACTGATAATCCTAACAAAATAGGTAAGATTTCCTCCAGGGAATATTCCAGAATAAAATATTTTGGAAAGTAAAATAGTAGCCAGAAGTAATGAGTTAACAGCCGAGACATAAGTATGCAATTCCTTACCAATGATTAATTAATCACTAAATGGTATATATAAACTTCATGTAAGTGTTTGGGTTTTTGCTCTCTTCCTGTTTTTCATGGGTTTAAAAAGAAACAGCTTGGAAGTTAGTTGACAAAGAGATTTGGCTCTAAAATAGTGATAGCAATCAGAGAAAAACATCAATAAATATTTCTCTGTTGTGTGCTAGTAGCAACTAATCAACTGCATATTTGCTATTGGTCTTTCACAGAAAGCTGTAATAGTAACTTTATTTTTGTGGATCATTAAGATAGTTTTTATTTGCAATATTTCACCTCTCACGCTGATAAAATGTTAAAATGCAGAGTGGGGGAAATCATGTATTTGAAATCCCATGTTTCTAGTTGCGTTTATAAAGTATTACAACTCTGTGAAAACTCTGATTACTGACTCAGATTCTGGAACAGCCTGTTATAATTCACTGTTATTATCTGTCTAATCAAAGGATAAAGACAGTGATTTCTGCCTTTAGGCAAAATTCTCCTTAGTTCCACTATTTTCTGTTTCCATTTGCAGTGTAGTGCACTGCCCTTGTTTCTGATTTCTTAAAGACTGACAATCTCAAGCTGAAACATTTTTTCTGGGCCTCTGTCAGCACTGTGTAAACCTACTATGACATATAAATAGTACTCAGGAGTCTTCCATGAGAAACTTTGCTATGCAGCATATTCTGTCACTTCCTCAAATTCTGAGACCTCTCACAGCTGCTGACACCACCGACAGTCATTGAATGAGACTTGCAGGTGCAGTGTGTGATATAAAAACAGATTATTACTGATTTTTTTCTTATGAAAATATTACCAACTATACCATTTAAAAATATTTACAAAAATCAAATTGCAAAGCTGGATGGAAAGGATGCAAAGCTGGATGGAAAGGATCTGAAAGGTCATCAAGTCTTCGAGGAGGATTGCATCGCTGAGGGGGTCCTTTACATGTTTCTTTATACTTGGGGGATTGCTTAGAATGAGGCCATTATTTCTAAAGTTCTCTACAAACATAACTATATCATTTGATAACAATGATAGAGATGGTAGAATTGAAAACACTGTTCCTAATGTGGGACTCTATGTTCAAGGAACATGTGAATATCACAGAAGGAAACTGGATGCTGAAATGATAAAAGAGAATGAAAAGAGATATTATTAGCAAAGAAATATTAATTATTTGGGGCTACATACTGCCCCCCATGGTTAAATATTGAGTTCATTCATGTCTATAAAAATGTTATCTAATGGTGAGCAACTGTATTCCATTTGCACTGTAATGACTCTTTCAAACAAAGCAGGTTTATTACCTGAGTTATCTCAATAATTGCCAGAACACTGTAATCTGTCTGTGGAACACAAGTCAAAAGACGGAAATAAACCTAAGGTGACTGCTAGGCTGAGGTACATCAACCTTCTGTAAACACTGAGGCTTGAAGACTGTTGCCAGCAAAGAAATGTAAGGACTAAAATTATTTATGAAGAGGATCCAACCCACTCTTTGGAGGTGACTAAGTATAATTGTGTCCAAAGGCAGGAAGATGAGCAAAGGACTTTGCATTTGCTTCTAGCTTCAGTCTTTCATTTATTCACTGTTTCATTTAACAGTTTCCTGTCCTGTATGTTGAGCTTTGTACAAGGCACTAGTGATATGCAGAAAGAGGTACAGAGCCTGTCTCCAAGGTGTTTCCAGGGATTTCCAGGTGTTTCCGGTAAGGAGATGTGATGCCAGTAGATGGAGGGATTTACTCAA
This sequence comes from Aethalodelphis obliquidens, assembly GCF_003676395.1. Taxonomy (NCBI): domain Eukaryota; kingdom Metazoa; phylum Chordata; class Mammalia; order Artiodactyla; family Delphinidae; genus Aethalodelphis; species Aethalodelphis obliquidens. Next base: position 21,212,501 of record NW_020837948.1, read on the forward strand.
AACCATGGAACATTTTGAACAAAGGCAAGGCTGGGGCTCAGGATGTAACAAAATTATAATCAAAGAGTAAGTACAACAGGGTGTACTTTGGACAAGTGAATACCAGGGATTTTGGTTTATTCCCTTGCTTAGCTCTAAACTCTACCTCTTCTGAATGCAAGTAACAGTATAGAAATAATTTAGAAGTTGAATAAATGGTGAAAGAGTAGCTTTCAGAAAAATAAATTCACCCACTCAAAGAGACAATCCTTTTATAAATGAAAAGATATTTGAACAAGAGTCATCTGAGGAAGTTCGAAGTTTTTGGTTCTTGTTTTCTCAGAAACCACACTCTCAGACTAAATCTATATTATTTCATCTGTGGAGAAAGCTCTAGGAAAGCCCTTTACAAGTTAACATTTCCTACTCTTTTGCTAGGAATCAAATTAAATTTTAATGAATTGTTTTTATTTTGAAAACTAAATTATAAATTCTGATTTTATAATATGTTATTAGGTTGGGCAGGACAGGGGGATGGCCATAGCAGTATGGCTAATTTTTGTGGCAATTTTCAATTGATATATCATAATCAACATATAGAGCCTTAAATTATAATTCTCTGAAGATTATACATTTGAATACGATTTTTTTTCTACTCAACAAATATTTAGGGAACATCTGCTCTGTGCCAGTAGTGGTCTAAATGCTGAGGATAAAAAGTAAGAAAAACAGGGGAAAAAATCTCTAGTTTTATGAAGCGCACATTCTAGAGGGGACATACAAAATGAAAATAGATAATGCATAAAATATCACATATTTGATTTTGATTATCAGAAAAAGTGAGTAACCATTACAAAATTAAGACAGTTACATGGATTCCTGGGGGTGCAGCAAGAAAATCTTGCTGTTAAAAACATTTAACTGGTTTTTGACTTTGAGTTCATTGAGTTATGTTTATACAGTGTTTGAGAAATACTACGAGATACTGAAATACCTACAATGACTCAAATACAGCATTATCATACAAAATTTACCATGATGCTAAAGTACAGAGAGTTTATTTCCCAACTGTGAAGATGTTAAATGCTGTACATTACATTAAAATAAGACAATTGTAAAGACAGATAGAAAATGAAAGTAAAATGATTTCCAATGAGTTTTACAGTTAAATGGAATCTTGAGAATCATGAAGCCCAAACTGCTCTTTTTGTATAATGAAAATCAAATAAATAAGCAAACAAAATCAGAAAAACCTAACAAACAAACATCCATAACATATTAGGCCAAGTGGACATTAAGAAGGGATTAAAAATTAGGGATAATAAAAAGCATTATACACCCTGAACAAGTGAAATATATCAAAACTGGCATGACATAAGAAAATTGATTAATATAATCCATCACATCAATAGGCTGAAAACAAAAATCACATGATTTTAAACATAGATACGGATAAAACTTTTGACAAAATCCAACACCTATTCATGATAAAAACTTTCAGTAAACTAGGAATAGAGAGAAACTAAACCTCAACTTGACAATGAATCGGTACAAAAAACTTACAGGTAACATCATAATTAATGGTGAGAAATAAGAAAATTCCTAAGATCAGGTACAAAGCAAGAATGTCCTTTCTCATCTCTCCTTTTCAACATCTTATTGGAAGTACTAGCTAATGCAATAAGACAAGAAAATGAAATAGAAAATATACAGATTAGGAAGGAAAGAATAATACTGTTATTGTTCACAGATGACATGATCTAAAATAGTCAATGCAATATTGAAGGAGAAGAACAAGTTGGAAGACTGATGCTACCCAACTTCAAGAATTACTATGAACTTAGAGTAATCAGGATGGTGTCGTATTGGGTGAAAGAATAGATAAAAAGATCAATGGAAGCAAATAGAGAATCCAGAAATGAACCCACATTACTATAGACATCTGATCTTTGACAAAGGAGCAAAGGCAATACAATGGAGCAAAGACAGTCTCTTTGACAAATGGTGCTGGAACAACTGGACATCCACATGTAAAACCATGGAAGTAGACACAGACATTACACCTTTCACATAAATTAACTCAAAATGCGTCACAGACCTAAATGTAGAACACTAAAGTATAAAATTCCTAGAAGATAATATAAGAGGAAATCTAAATGACCATGGGTATGTTGATGACGTTTTAAATACAGCACACCAAAGGCATGATTCATGAAAGAAATGATTGAAAAGCTGGACTTCATTAAAATTTAAAAAATTTCTCTTCAAAAGACAATGCCAAGAGAAAGAAAAGACAAGCCACATGGAAAAAATGCTTGCAAAAGTCACATGTAATACAGAAGTGTTATCCAAAATATACAAAGAATTTTGTAAGCTCAACAATAATGAAAGAAACAATTTGATTAAAATAGGGCCAGGATCTTAAAAGACATCTCACCAGAGAAGATATACTGATGGCAAATAAGCATTTGAAAAGATGGTCCACATCAGATGTCATTAAAAAAATGGAAATTAAAACAACAATGAGATATCACTACACACTTACTAGAAAGGTGACAATCTGGAACACTGACAACATCAAACATGAAGAGGATGTGGAACAACAGAAACATTCATTGCTGGTGGGAATGCAAAATGGTACTACCACTTTGGAAGACAGTTTGGTGGTTTCTTAAAAAACTAAACATATTCCTTAAGAATATAAAGGGAATCAAAGTCCTAAATATAGCAATTAACTCATCTTGTTAGTATCTATCTCAATGCTGAATTTTGAAATTCAACTTTGAAATGTCAAAAAAAAATTATAATGGTTACAATTTATTGGGCACCCACTATGTGCCAGTTAACATGTAGGACTTTACTACAAACGTTTGATTCACATATTTTATCCCCATTTTTATGGATAACAAAAGTAAGACTAAGAGAGCTTATATAGTTCATGGTCAAACACCTAGTGAGTAGATCATCCATATCCAGACCCAGGTCTGTCTAAAGCCAACACCTGTGTTCTCAGTAATTCTAGGTCAAAAGTCAGGGAAGCAAGGTCTAGCCTCAACTTTTCTCTTGTTACCAATTAGTTTCTGCCTCAAATTTGTAAATTATAAATAAAAAATCAAACAAACAACAAATGTGTAAGGACATAAGTAAAAGGCTGTATAATTCAAATTAGGAAGTGATAAGCCAAAGAGAGAGAAAGAAGATAGAAGAGTACATGAGAAAAAAGTATATATAAAAATGAGTGGAGAAACGTGATGAGACAAAGAAGAAATAGAAACAGACAAAAAAGATAATTGAGAAGTAAAAAGGGAAATCAACTCTTAAATATGTGTTTCTTGAAAGTCAAGGAAGCAAAATAAAAGTTCAGTCTATTGAAATGAAAAGAGAAAATGGTAAAGGTGGAGAAAAAATAGAATGGCAAACCAAAAGATTTTATGTTCTAAGAGATTTATGTAAAATTTAAAAATAAGAGATTTTCACCATACACAAAAATAAATTCAAAATGGATTACAGACCTAAATGTAAGGCCAGACACTATAAAACTCTTAGAGGAAAACACAGGCAGAACACTCTTTGATATAAATCACAGCAAGATCTTTTTTGACCCACCTCCTAGAGTAATGAAAATAAAAACAAGAATAAACAAATGGGACCTAATTAGACTTAAAAGCTTTTGCACAGTAAAGAAAACCATAAACAAGACAAAAAGACAACCCTTAGAATGGGAGAAAGTATGTGCAAATGAAGCAACGGACGAAGGATTAATCTCCAAAATACACAAACAGCACATGCAGCTCAGTTCCAAAAAAACAAACAACCCAATCAAAAAATGGGTGGAAGACCTAAATAGACCTTTCTCCAAAGAAGACATACAGATGGCCAAGAGGCACATGAAAAGAGGCTCAACATCACTAATTATTAGAGAAATGCAAATCAAAACTACAATGAAGTATCACCTCACACCAGTGAGAATGGCCATCATCAAAAAATCTACAAACAATAAATGCTGGAGAGAGTGTGGAGAAAAGGGAAACCTCTTATACTGTTGGTGGGAATGTAAATTTATACAGCCACTGTGGAGAACAGTATGGAGGTTCCTTAAAAAACTAAAAATAGAAATACCATATGATCCAGCAATCCCACTCCTGGGCATATACCCAGAGAACACCATAACTCAAAAAGGCACATGTACCCCAATATTCATTGCAGCACTATTTACAATATCCAGGACATGGAGGCAACCTAAATGTCCATCAACAGAAGAATGAATAAAGAAGTTGTGGTATATATATACAATGGAATATTACTCAGCCATACGAAGGAACAAAATAATGCCATTTGCAGAGATGTGGATGGACTTAGAGACTCATACAGAGTGAAGTAAGTCAGAAAGAGAAAAACAAATATCGTATATTAACACATGTATGTGGAATATAGAAAAATGGTACAGATGAACCTATCTGCAAAGCAGAAATAGACACACAGACATAGAGAACAAACATGTGGACACCAAGGGGGGAAAGGAAGAATGGGATGAATTGGGAGACTGGGACTGACATATATATACTACTATGTATAAAATAGATAACTAATGAGAACCTACAGTATAGCACAAGGAACTCTACTCAATGCTCTGACCTAAGTGGGAAGGAAATCCAAAAAGGAGGAGATATTTGTATGTGTATAGCTGATTCACTTTGCTCCACAGGAGAAACTAACACAACATTGTGAAGCAACTCTACTCCAAAAATAAATAAATAAATAAATAAATAAGGTATTTTGCCATTTGCAACAACATTGGTGGACTTGGAGGGTATCACACCTAGTGAAATAAGTCAGATATAGAAAGGCAAATACTGTATGTTATCACTTATATATGGAATCTAAAAAATAAAACAAACTAGTGAATATAACAAAAACGAATTAGACTCACAGATATGGAGAACAAACTAGTGGTTTTCAGTGGGGAGAGGAAGTGGGGAGGGGCAAGATAGGGATGTGGATTAAGAGGTACAAACAACTATGTATAAAATAATTAAGCTACAAGGATATATTGTACATCACAAGGAATATAAAAAATACTTTATAATAACTATAAATGGAGATAAGCAATAAAAGTTTTGAATCACTATGTTGTATACCTGAAATAAATATATTATAAATCAACTATATCTCAATAAAACGTTTTATAAATAAATAAATACATAAATAAATAAGAGGAGGAGGACAAAAAGAAAGGGGAGAGAAAAGTGGCAATGGGAAACATTTGTAGGCAGACATTAGAGAAATTCCGAATAGATATAAAACGAAATGCAACGAGTATAGTTGGTATTACCTGAGACATAATCAAAAAGAGGAATATATGACAATAATGACTGAATATGGGTCTAGAATTTTGTAAATAAAATAAGTTAAATATTGTAAATGGACCTAATATAAGGTATGAAATAGGATAATAGGGCTACTATTTATATATTGAAACTAGGAGGATTTTGATAAGCCAAACATCTGCTGAAGGAATTACTTCCTGACAATACTAAATTATTAATACAGTTAAACAACATTGAATACATTTCTAAAATTGGCTTATTTTGAGTTGCCCAAATTCAATTTTCTGTACAAAATTTAGTATGTAAAATTATAAAAAACAATATGAATCTTTACATGCATCTCTTTTATATGATTTTATATTCTCTGTAATAGTCTTTTCTTCTTTCACTGGCATAACTGATCCGGAAATTGAAAAAAGAAAACAGTTCAAAAACAAAGTGTTTATAAGTGCAGTAAGAACAGCTAACAAAGATATATGGATGTTAAGTGCATGAAGTCCATGCGGTCCAGAAACCTGCATAGGTAAACTATAAGCATTTCTACTTTCAAGGTAGGATACCAAGAAGGTCACTCTCTTTCAGGAGAGGCTCAGCTGTTCTGAGAGAGCAAACTTGCTGGGGTGGCATAGCCTGTCAAAGTAAGTGTTGGTAGCACCTCCCTTCTGGAGAAGGTGCTCAGGTTTAATTTCAGATCTATGCCTTCTTTCTTTCTTTGATCTACTATTAATATTTATGGAGAGATAGAGAGGAAAAATTACCTTTAAATGCCACTAGTATAGTTAAAACTATTTTTCTGTCTCAGTTAGAAACCTGAAAATGAGACCAAAAAAATGGAACATAAAAGGTACATGCTCTAAAATTGTCTGAGTTCTAATATCACAAATCACCACATAGGCTCAGTCAACTTTCACAGTTTGAATATTTTTCAGGAATATTAATATTTTCCATTAATACATGTTCTCTCCAAGTCAGGCACTGTGCTAAGTAGTTCTCCAAAACTATTACATATATTTTATTACCATCATTTTATTTTAAAAAGTATCAAATAGGTCTCAGAGAAATCGAGTAACTTGCCCAAGTATACCCAAATACCAAATTTCATAGCTAGGAATAATCTAGATATTAATAACTATAACTTTGTTATTCAGTTTCCTGAGTCAGTCTGTTGGGATGTGGGACCCATAATTTTAAGGATATTCTGATGCACAACTAGCACAAGTAATCACTACCTTATACCTACAGTGTACAAAGACATACTTGCAAAAGCCTTGGAAAGTTGAATCATCACCAAAATAACTGTATCTAAAAAACCAACAATGAAACAAGCCAAAAGTCCACCTCATTATTTGGGCCCTGAACTCAAATCAATATTTCTCTGAACATTGAGAATGAACCTAATTATATATTTCAGTTAATTTAGGCATATATGTCTAGTCAAGCTCAGTCTGATGTAGACAGGACTCTAGGGAACAGTTAGATAGCAGCCCCTTCTCCCTTTTGAGATGTCTGTATTTCTCACCTCTCATTTATTCATTTAAATGCCTATGTCTCCAAGGCACAACCACTAAAGCAATAAAAGAGCACAAATGAAAATGCATTGAAATCAGAATGTGTTATAAACATAAAAAACAAATAAATATAAGGAGGAAGACATGTTATAAGAGTAGAGAGAAGACCCATATTAAGTGCAGAGTTATCTTAAAAAGGATCTCTAAAAGTAGAACTTTCCATCTCTACCCACATTGTCATTCTCTTGATTTTGTCCACATGTATGGCATAGATGTTTTTCAAGAGCATTTTTAAGCATATCCCCTATTTTGGACAGTAATTCAGAATGGAGCAACAGTTTAGCATGTGAAGAATTTTGCCTTATCAAAAAAAATCAGAAAAGTGATAGAAATAAAATTGTAGCAAATAAAACAGAGAAGATAAATGTGAGTTAGAGAAGCAAGAACACATCTGACTATATAATGAAAGAAAAATCAACTAAACTATCATGAAAATATGGAATTAAAGAGCTAAAAGAAAATGGCATTTCCGCATTACTAAAAAAGAAGTGCTTGAGCACTTTTATTCAGGAGATTTATTAACTTATACCAAAATTAGTCAAATAATAACAAAAGTAACAATCAGTTATACAGTGAGGCAGTGTGTTAGACATTTACATTCATTTAATTTTGTAACAATTCTCCAAAATAGGTATAATTCACATTTTACTGAGGAAAACAACTGAGACTCAGAGAAGGTAAGTAATTTGCCTGAAATTGCCTGTCAAAGGTAGCAGAACCAAGACCAGACCAGGCATTAAGGGAGAGAACCTTATAAAATGGACAAAAAACTTGTCTGATAAGACCCATAAAGTAGTTATCAGAAGAAAGGTAGTGGGTGGACTGAAATATTTCATTCAATATTCAATAGCACATGCCCAATACCTACTTTGGCTTAGGCTTTCACTAGAAATCACCCCTTTCAGGTCATTAATATTGATCTAGAATAGGATAAGTGAGACACATGGATAAATCAGAGGATCTCTGTTATCCAATCTTTCAACATGAGCTAAAAAATATTTTAAATAATACATAATTTGAAAGAGCAAACTAAACCAGAACTGAAAAAAAGAATGGAAAAAAAAGTCACAATTGATATAACAGAATTCAGAAAAACATTAGAAAAATCATTTTAGAATTTAAGACCAAACTATGGAAAACATATCATATAAGCACGACAGATAATGACTAAAAAGAACAGAAGGTAAAAAGAATTTTTTTAAATCAAAGAGAAATGAAAAGAATATATAAAAAATATGAGAAAAGGTAACAGATGTAGGAAATAGACTAAATGATCCAAAACACCAACATTATGTGATTCCCTGAAAAAGAAATCTAAATCAGAGAACAAAAATACTGAAAGTTATAATGCAAGAAAACTCTGAGATTAAAATTTAAAAAAGACTTGAAATTTGAAACTACAAATTGAAGGAATACAATGCAAATATAGACAATATAGACAAATATAGACAAATAGACCCATAATTGCCAATAATGAGATGTATTCTGGTAAAACTACTGGAATTAAAACAAAAAGTCCTCTGGACATCCAGCAAAAACATGAAAACACATACAAGGGAAAGAAAATTAGGTTGTCGGACTTCTCAATAACAGTACTTTAGCTCAGAAGATAAGAGAATAATATACCTGATACCTAAGGAAAGGAAAGGTGAGCCTAAGAGTCAATCCAGCCAAACTAACTTTCAACTATAAATTCTTCAGATTAACTGTTATGACAACCAACTACTTAGGTCATTCTGCTCTTGTTAGCACTTGATAAAAAATTTACTAGAGAATGGACTTTAGAAAACAAAATGAATGGAGAAACAACAAAAGGCCTGGTGGTGAACATTCAATATATATTTACCTGTAGGACTGTAAAAACATATGGGTTTTTTTTTTTTTTTTTTTTTTTTTGCTGTACGCGGGCCTCTCACTGTTGTGGCCTCTCCCGTTGCGGAGCACAGGCTCCAGACGCGCAGGCTCAGCGGCCATGGCTCATGGGCCCAGCCGCTCCGCAGCATGTGGGATCTTCCCAGACCGGGGCACAAACCCGTGTCCCCTGCATCGGCAGGCAGACTCTCAACCACTGCACCACCAAGGAAGCCCAAAACATATGGTTTTAAGTGATGGATTACAGCATGTAGAAACTACATGCTCTGACAATGTAGATATACTAATTTATCAAAAAGGGGGAAAAGTGAAAAGAATACATAAAAATTATTGCACATAAAAATTATCTCACTACATAAAAATGGCTCACTTGATTATGGAAGTGCCGCTATCTTGCCATCTATAAGCTAGAGACCCAGGAAGGCCAGTGGTATAATTCAGTCTGAGTCTAAGGGCCTGAGAATTTGGTGGGGTGGTGGCAGGGGAAATGACGATATCAATCCCAGTCCAAGGGAGGGCAGAAGACAAAATATCCCAGCTCCAGCAGTGAGAAAGGGGGAAAAAATAAAGGGAAATGCACTTCCCTCCGCCTTTTGTTCTATTCGAGGCCTTCAGAGGATTGGATGATATGCTCACACATATTGGGCAGGGTAATCTACTGAGTCCACTGATTTAAATGTTAATCTCCACCAGAGCCCTCACAGACACACCCAGAAATAATGTTTAATCTGGGCATCCCTTAGACAGTCAACTTGACTCATATAATTAACCAAAACAGAAGCTCTCAGTAATATCTTTGTAATTTTCAATAAATCTAAAACTATTATAAAATTAAAAGTTTTTTTTAAAGAATTCAGAAACATATCAGCAATCAAAATGTATGGATTTTAATTTGATTCTGATAATTTAAAAACTCTGACATTTATGAGGTAATTAGAATTGTCAACACTGATTGGCTATTTAATGTTATTAAGTATTATCCATAAATTTTTGGATAATATTTTGTTTTCTTAAAAAAGAATACTTTTGCAATAGCAACGCAAACTAAAATATCTATGGATGAGGTAATTTAATGTCAGGAACTTGCTGTGGATTAAGGGTGGATTAGGGGAAGTAGGTAAATTTATGGATAGAGCCAACCTTGCCAGAGATGAAGGTTGCTTGCAGTGGGTTATGGGTGTATTGGTCTCCCTGTATTTTTCTGTCTGCTTTGTATATGGTAGACATTTACCTAATGAAATTTTAAGAAAAAAAAACTCTCATAAGGAAATATACACAACTTAACTATGTTAGTGAGGGATTAAGAGTAAACAAAATTAAAAACAAACCAAATTTCTCTCAAAGTTAATAAAGAGCACTTTAGCAAAAACACTTCAAAATTACATAAACTTGGATTTTTTGTTTGTTTTGCTGTACGCGGGCCTCTCACTGTTGTGGCCTCTCCCGTTGCGGAGCACAGGCTCCGGACGCACAGGCTCAGTGGCCATGGCTCACGGGCCCAGCCATTCCGCGGCATGTGGGATCTTCCCAGACCAGGGCACGAACCTGTGTCCCCTGCATCGGCAGGCGGACTCTCAACCACTGTGCCACCAGGGAAGCCCTGGATTCTTTAAATACAATAATTTCATTATCCTTAATAACAACAAAATATCCTTCATTAACAGACCATCTGGGTCCTGACCTTGCCACCATACCTTTCATTGCTATCTGCACAGTTACCAAGATAAAGAGTAGCAATGCATGCAGATAGAAAAGAAAAATGCTGCCCCTGAGCTATACTGAATTAAACTAGTAGATGGCAAGCAGCAGGGAGATGCACAGCTAGAATGCCAAGTAAGACAGCACAGGGGTTACATGTGAGTGAGGCCAATCATGGGATGTTAGGTACAGACTCTCTGCCTCTTCAAAAGCATTGTAAATAATTAGTAATGGGTTGCCTTTTTTGTTTGTTTGTTTGTTTTAAAGAATAAAACTGGTAGTACACATGAAAGTCTAAATTAGTACTAAAAATAAATTTTATTTTATATCTTTTCCTAACCAGCAAAGCCAGTCTTTAAAGATAGATATTTATACTTACAAGGTATCTATGAAACTACAGAGGAATTCACCACACACACACACACACACACACACACACACACATTATTTTGCATTAAAAATCAACAAGAAGATGACATATCAAATGTAAACCTCATACTTAAATAAATGCAATGAAAATTTGGGAGAATAAAAATAGAGGCTTTATGAAACAGTAAAGAGGGCTCTCAAGTGTAACTGAAACTCAAGTTGTAAAATAAAAGAGGTTTAAAACTTCTCTGGCTTCATGCTTTGTGCACATCATTAATATCTACCACTTCAAGTCACTTCAAATTAGGCATCCCAGCAGTTAAGTTCATAGTTTCCTTGCTTCAAGAAAAGAACAAAAAATGTGAGAAAAAAAAAGATTAAAAATACATCATTTTAGTGCTGAAATATGGGAATGTGAGGCAAGAAACATAGGGGAAAATAGAAAGATACTGAAACTAAGCACTCCTGGGGATGGAAGCTTTTCTGTGTCCCCCGTTTCTTGTTTGTAGGGAATAGGCTCCAGCCTCCATGACCTTCCCTGAGTTCCAAAGGTCAGGTTCAAACAGTTGCTAATTGGGAAGGGAGGGGATGCAGAGAAAGGGAGGAGCAGTCAAGAAACAATAGTGCAGGCTTTGGACGGGATCCTGGTTCCCCCTCATGGGGTGCACAAAACAGTATCTTTGAGCTCTTCTGGAGAACTAAAACCCCCAATAAAGGGAAGATGTTAACTACTTGATGAAGCATTCTTCATTCCAGAGAGAAGACCACAGTTTGATAAGCTCAGAAGCTCATCAGGAGACCACCTGAAGCCAGATTAAAAGATGCAGGTCTGATCCTTATGAGTAACCCCACCCTTCAACTGTTGCTATAAAACTCACCAGGGACTTCCCTGGTGGTCCAGTGGTTAAGACTCTGCATTCCCAATGCAGGGGGCACAGGTTCAATCCCTGGTCGGGAAGCTAAGATCCCGCATGCCATATGGTGTGGCCAATAAATTAATTAATTAATTAAATTAATGTTTAAAAACAAAAAACTCCTCACAAACACCTCCCCCCCAGGTTGGGGCACACAATTTTTGAGGTCATGAGCCCACTTTGCCTGGCAAAGCAATAAGCTATTCTTTTCTACTTCACCCGAGTCTCTGAGATTCGACTCAGCACCAGTGCACAGAGGCTGTTTTGGGCATCAATACTGAACTGAAATTCTGTGGCTCTACAGATGTCATCTCACTTCTATAATTTTCAGCTTTGTGAAGACTAGTAATGGTTGAAAATGTGTAAAACTGTAAACCATGTTGAACAAAGGGGACAAGCCTCTATATGCTGGTGACAAGGACTCAAGGGAGACAAAACAGTCACTAGCTGACTCTGAGTTAGTGTTCTTAAAGGAGGCATCTCCATGTCAGAAAAATAAATGGGAAACTCTTACAATAATTTATTCCACTGAGACTTTTGGGGATAGTTTGTCATTTGAATTCATATGTGACATATGTATGAGATAAAATTCATATTTTATGGCAAGACAAGAAATATTTAAACATAAAAATTCTTCCCTGCCCTCTGGCCTCCTCTCTCCCTTCACTGTGCATTGCATGTCTACATCATGCATTGACCAAACCTCCCCCATCAGCACGAATACCTGCTCAACCACAAAGAGCAACATTCTCCAAGCAGCAACAAGACAACTGAAAAACTAACATTCCTTCTTGAGCTTGTAAGGGGTCACATGACCCACCAGGATGACACAGACCTGGACTATGTAAACTGTCAATAATATGTCATTTGATGTACAGCCCTCTGTCTCAAGAAACTTATATAATTGTGCCTCGATTTCTAACAGGCAGAACAGTTCTCACAGCTTTCTGAGATGCTCTTCCCAGGTTATAATCCTCAAATTTGGCTTGAATAAATTTTTCCAATTCTTTCTTAGACCAACTGATTAATTTTTGGTTGACATATGTTATATTTTGTTCGGTGTTAGCATGTATCTACACAGATTTACATGCTATGTACTATTATTTATGAGTATGGAAAAATTTAAGACCCAGTCCTGATAACCAAAATTGTTTCCAGCATGAGTTTTCCATCTCCAAAAATGTATAAATATGTGGCCCAAATTCTGGCAATGGACATAGGTCATTTTGAGCTGTGAAGGTTAAGGGAACAGAGAAGTTTCTGGAAACATTTGGCAGTTCAGGATTCAATCACAAACATTATTGTAGTATAAACCATGGAAATTTTTAAAATATTACCAGAAAGATATAGGGAGGTTTATTTGTGAACACCGGAAGATAACCAAGCAAAATGGAAAAAGAAAATGGAGAAAGAGGTGAAATTATTTCTTCAATGTTGATTTTGTTGCCAAGAGTTTCAATTAAGGAAGAAAATGCAATAGACAAAATGGATACATGGCTTCAAGGCATCTTACTGAATATTTAACTCAAATTGGCTTGAAAATGAACACTATCACCTCACAGAAACTGTAAGCTTGGCTGACAGAAGATAAACTAAAAATGCTGATCAAATCAAGGTAAATGAAGTGACTAGAATTGTAGACACTTAAGTCAATATTTGGATGATTTTTCCCTGCAAATGTTTTCTCTTACAAATGTAGCTGTAAGATGTTCACACGGGTGATATTCCCCCCTCCTTTAATACGAATGCCTTGGAAGAAGAGGTGATCTGCAGACTATAGGAGATGCAGTCATGGTCTCCTTTTGTTATAGTGAGGATGAAGTTCATACTAAGTAAGCAAAGAGCATGTGTAGACAAGAATAGGAAAGAAAACTCATCCCCGAAATGGCATGTACAGTTTATCAGGATAAATACTGAGATGTGTCAAGAAGAGCTAGGAGTGAAATTGACAGCCCTTATCGTCTCTGCATATGTGGTCAAATCAGATGTATTTCTAAATTCAGAAGTGTAACTGAGCAGGCTCCTTCCTGGGACAGACCCCTCCCCCATATCCTCCACTTTAGGTCCTTTCTGAAGTACCTAGATAGCAGTATCCAATGCACATTTCCTGAGTTGTTTTACAGATGCTAAAACCCCTTCCACATAAAAGACTCTCTTGATGACCATGAGCACACACCCCCTAGGCCTACTAGCACCTAAGGATTAATGATGTTAACCCCTGTGACATGGCCCTGTTACCTAACCACCAACCAATCAGAGAATTGTGCACAAGCTGATCACATAGCCTGCGACTCCCCTCCCCCACCTTGCCTTTAAAAATGCTTTCCTGAATCCCATCGGGGAGTTTGGGCTTTCTGAGCACTAGCTGTCCCGGACACCTTACAGTGTGGCTTAACAATAAACGCTGCACTTTCCTTCACCACAACCCAGTGTCAGTAGATTGGCTTTACTGCACAAGGGTGAGTACACACAAGTTTGGTTCAGTAACAATAATAGATTCATTCAAGTGTATTTGAACTGGCTTAAGAGGCCAAAAATCATAGTTACTTAAACCACCGGGATTTAGTCCAGGGAAAAATCTGTTAATAATGAAATCATAGAGAGAATAAGAAATTTATCTTGAAGGAGGAGAGAGAAAGTGACATCAGTGCAGTTGAATGAACTTTTCTGGTTGAAGTACAGAGTTATATCCCATGAACATTCACGGTGCACAGCTCCAAACCCTTTTCTCTTCTGGTTGCCAAGCCACCTAGAGTAAGGAGAGGTTTATCTCCATTCAGGGCAGCTTGCTGGGGATGGTATCAAAGAGAATGTTGCCAAGAAAGGTGAAAAAGAGATAAATTTTTATTGCCATTTGAGAAGGTTTAGTAGACATATATTGCCCTTTCTCTAATAAGAACAAAAGGAAATTATGGTCCAGAGTTAGGCTTCCCTAAAAGGATTTTTTTTTTTTTTTTTTTTTTTCTGGGGTCCGGGGCCCTCACTGTTTTGGCCTCTCCCGTTGCGGAGCACAGGCTCCGGACGCGCAGGCTCAGCGGCCATGGCTCACGGGCCCAGCCGCTCCGCGGCATGTGGGATATTCCCGGACCGGGGCACGAACCCTTGTCCCCTGCATCGGCAGGTGGACTCTCAAACCACTGCGCCACCAGGGAAGCCCCCCTAAAAGGATTTTTGACACCACTTTTTATTTTTTAATATTATGAAAACAAATGAGGAAATTCTAAAGGAGCTAGAGTGAAGTAACTCACTCTAAAATTTAGATTGTAAATAGTAATTTCATAATCTGACTCTAGTTTTCCCCATCTGCCTTTAAGATAAAGGTCATAAACTGGCAGCTCATGAGTAAGTCTGGCCCATCTGATATGCCATCAAAATTTTTAAAGAAATAATAAATTTTATATAAACATTTTAAAATTGGGTTAAAAAACTCAATCTTTATCTTTTATTTGGAATAAAAAATGATTAGGAATCCTAATCAGCTGAAGCTGAGTTGCTCCAGCCAGCTTTCAATAAAGCAGCTCTCTTTATTTCCCAACATTTCCCATCTGAGTCACTTTTTCCTTTTATTTCTACTACCTGCCCCTGCAGGTTACTGAGATTTTGAGTCATGCAAACTCATATCCCTATTGATGTATTACATTCTTCAAGTAGAAAATAATTTTTCACTTATTTCACGTGGGGAAATAGCCACGTTGAGTTTTCTGTATGGTCAAAAACCACTGGCTGAAGATAGTATCAGAATGCACCCATGTGAGCTGGAGATGTAGGACCTAGCAAAAGGACCTAGGTTCCATGGTCTTTCCAAAACTTAAAAAAGAAGAAAAACACCTCACTTAATCAACCAACAAGCAAAATAGTGTACTCTTCTCAAAGTAGGGATGGGCATCAATTTCCCTCCTAACACCTGTACTTAACTACTTTGTTCAACCCAACTTCTAGTAATTTCTTTTACTTGTTAAATATAAGTTGCTTTAAACCCTAAAAGACTGAAACAACTAGGAGTTTTCTATCTAAGTGTAAGACTTTGGCAAGAAGTGAAATGTATCTCGAGAACTGAAAAGCAAGTAGGTGGAAAAAGGACAACAGCCTGGATAGTAAAGCAGGACTCTGAGAATCCATTTAGCATAAACATTCCCCAGTATCTGCCCTCTGATACAACTGAGCTCTGAATCTCAGAGGTAAGTAAAATTATAAATGGTCTACCTGGCTATGTCCCCTTCTTAGATCTACTTCATGCCCTGCTGCTCTGCATAGCAAGACCTAACCTGTCCATCTCAGGTCTGTGCCTAATTGAAGAGCAGACCCAGAGAGGGAGAGAACGGTTTGGGTTTTCAACTCCAAGCTGCTGGCATTCTGCAACTCCTGCACATACTTCTGAGACCACTCAAGAGAATGCAAGCATAAAACAACTCCATCACTGAAGTTGCCAGAGGGCAATGAAAACTTCACTGGTTTGACTCTAGGAGCCCTCCCGGCAGTTGTCCCTAAGGTAGGGGTGACAGAGCAGGTGTCACAGAAACGTGAACTAGAAGCTGCCTGGAAAGCTCTGGCCAGGACTCCCAATCAGGTGCCTGTGGCACCCTCCCCACCGCTGGCCCAAATGCCCCAATTAGGCGCTAACAAAGAGCAAGCTGAGCAAATACATCAGTCAGAGGGCTACACTGGGAAAGAGGTACATTCAAATTGATGCAAACCCTGGAGCTGTTGAAGTCAAACACTAGGTACTCTCACAGCAAGGATTCCTAGAGGAAATGAGGGCTTGTTGAGTATGTGTGAGGACTGCCAAAGCTATCAGGGCACCAGGTTATTCCACAGACTCCAGAGGATTGTTGTCTCTGGTCTGCCAGAGGGCCAGGAATCACCGAGAGAAAACCAATGATAGGTAGCCCAGGGCTTAGAGGTAGTTTGATAGGGCAGAGAATGAAATCACAAGTCATGCAGTACACCAGCCTTGCCCCCGCTCTGCTTATTTAGAAGAAAGTACAAAATACAATAACTGGGAAAGGACTACAATAATGCAAACTAATGTAGTTTGCTGTATTTGTTGTATCATCCATTTTTGTTAGAATGAGATTTTTTTTACTTTATTTGTTCTCACAACATGGCTGCACATCTCTGGGCAAATACTGTTATTTATCGGCCATACAGAGAAAAAATTTAACACATCACAAAGAATAACTCCGATGCAAATACGTTTTCCCTCATCTACAGATTGTTTTTTAGCAATTTATCAATTAACTGATGCTAACTGGAAACCTAAAATATGCTGTATACTCAAATGATGGATAAAAGGAAATATTAGGAAAACTCAAGAGATGCTTTACAGCAAAACCAACTTTAGTCAAACTTTCCTTTAGACACTCAACTATTTGGGTAATTTTTTTTCTTACTTGGAATTTCTACAATTAATTTGGCCATTACTTGATATTTATAGAGTACTTTAAAATTCCCCAGTGTTTTACAGTCACTGCTTAGTTTTTCTTTACAACATTCCCAAAAGTTGTAAGCAGTAAAACTTCTCACCAGGAACTGAACAGGAAAGTCTAAACTGCCGTTAGAAAAGATATTCTTATAAGGCGTTCTGGGTGGCAAATAGAGTAAGGAAGTCAGCTGCTTATTCGTTTTACCAACTTAATTTGGAGTAAAGTCTGCCAGCATTTATTTGAACTCAGCTGTGACATTCATCTTCCATGGTTTAATTATGATGAATTATAACAAACCCCGGCAAGGAATTAAAGTTTAACATAGGGGTCCTGAGATCAAGTCCAGAGTTGAAAGGATCTACAAAGGTCAGCAACTCTAGAATAGCTCTGAAAGGCAGGCCACATCTGACAGATGGGAACTGATTTTAAAGTTTTCCAAAAACACCCTTTCTTCAACCCTTTCCACTTTAATAGCTTTTGGTACAGAAATATTATTTTCCTAGAGCCAACTAAAGTCCAGGCTTTATTTAATATATGCTAGCTTCCTCTGGTTCATACCTCATTGGAAATGGAGAAATCTGGTTACAGACTACTTATAATAAACTTAGAAAGAAATATTACCACATGTTCCACAACTATTTACTTTTTCAATAGATGTGCTTGTTCCTAAGACGATATGACCTTAACTGAGCTTTTTACTTTGCATTTCCAGGCTCAGTTGGGACTGATCCGAACAATTTCTACATATCATGCCACAGCATAGATAGTCTTTAAAAAGAGTGGCAATAGTGATTGACAGAAGTTAAATAAATATTGAACTCAAAAAGAAATCACAATGACACCATTGCAATACAAGCATTTAATGAGTCTCTACTATATGCTTAATACTGAGAAGTGGTTGCTTCATGTTATAAAAAAAAGAGTAGTTTCTACCTACGAGAAGATTGAAATATATTATGGAAATAAAAGCACATTTTAAACATTCAAACAACTGAAAAATCAATATAAGAAAAACACAAACTGTGTGGTTTAGACAGAATTAAGAGACAGGTCAATGTGAAATAAGAAAGATTTTAATGGAAGAGATGGGACTGAACTGAAACTTGAAGGAGGAGTCTATATAATAAGAGAAAGAGAAGGAAAACACATTCTCAATAAAGGAAGCAACACATGTAAAAACTACCTAATTGGAATGGCCTAGTCTTAGGTTAATGATAGAAAATGCCTATGTGAAACATTTTGCATAGTGAAGCAAAGATTAACTTGAATAAATAGGGAAAACTATCCTTTAATCTCATGTAAAGGACATAATTGTTCCATGCATGAATTTTGATCTGGCTTGGAGATTAATATAAAAAGGCAAGACAATGAGCAATGACATGACGTGTGATGTCAGTAATTTAATGAATAATAAAGACACAAATAGGTCCACCGAGAAACAGAGATGAGATAATAGGAAGGAGGTGATTTGATGGAAAAATATTTTAAGACACAAGAGAGGAAAATAAAATTAGATTTTAAAAAGTCCATTAAAGGTAAGTCTCTTAATAAATAAAGAGAAATGAAGACAAAGATTACCATAATTAAGGAAATCTTATTGTAGAATAAATCTACCCTCTCTCCAACTATTGTAGAAATTTCTCTTTAAGCTCCTCTCTTATATTTGCTTCTTGACCCTCTTATTTTCCTAGATTCTCTACAAACTCTCCCAGGTTTTGCTTATTTATTCACTGGCCTCAACTCTTTTGAGCATATGTACTTCTATAAAACAAACGTGGGCCTCATATTTACTTTTCTGTTTTTGAACTTCTGGCTGAATGTTGTCAACAGATGTTTCATTGACCATCCCCAATATTCACTACATCAAAAAGAGAATTCTTACATTTTCTCCAAACCCAGAGCCTCTACAGCAAACCTCCATGTCCTCTATTCTGAGGCTATCAAATAATTTAAGTCTATTTCTCGCCCCACGTTCCTTATAGCAGTCTCTCACTGAACCTCTCTGCCTCCAACTTTTCCCATCTTTAATCTATATTTAAACCATATGTTTGATTAAGTCACTTCAGTACTACAAAATTTTAGTGAGGTCTTTTTTTGGCCCTAGAACATATTCCAAATTTTAGAGCATAACATCCAAGACCCCATTCTTCCTTTTCCATATTTTCTTTCCAGACACCATACAACATGAGTGTCATTCCACTTCTAGAATATTATCTGGAAATATCTCTCCAATATGGAGCCATGACTACGGACATTTGTCTATATCTGAAAACCTTCAATTCTGTTCCCTTGGAAAATTTTCTATTGTTCAGAAGGCATCTTTTCCTTTGACCTCTCACACAGATTTAATGAGTATCTCCTCTAAGTGACTGCTATACTTACATATAGCTCTACTGGCGATTTATTGAGTGACCACTATACTTGCATATTGTTCTACTGTCAGCTTATCAAACTATCAGACTGCTGGTCCACAAGTTTCAGACACATAGCTGTTCAATAAATGCTATGAGATTTTAACTGTGATCTTTCCTATAACCTACAGAAAGATTAAAATTCCCTAATTTCTAAAGTAAGAAATTATGAGTACTTATCCAATTTATTTTTATGAACCTATGTGTTTCTTTGCTTGTGAGATTCTTCCTAATCTTACTATCACACTCTGAATAGTGTCAGTTCATTAGGCACCCAAAAAAACAAAAAATCAATCTAACTGCGTGGTTTCAATCACAAAGAAAGAAAAAAAGTAACATTGAGCACCACTGCAGTGCTGTGCACACAGCAGCTGCTCTCTTCATGTTGCTTACAAAGATTTTTAATATAACTAGTTAATAGAACTACTTTGGAAAGAATATTTGGATAAAGTAGAATACCAGACTCCAACATAGTTTAGGGTTTTTATGAAAACTGGATGTTATACAGTAAGAGTTCAGGCACTGGAGTGAGACAGAAGAACAACTGATATCTAACTTTTCAAAATTCACATACTTCATATGGCTGTTATGAAGATTAAATGAAATAACACATGCAGCAAAGCTGGCATATAGCTACCTATTTTGAACATTACAATGATTGTGATTGCATTATCTATAAATTTTGGACAACAGAGGAAAGAACACGGACTGGAGAATCGGAAAAGCCTAAGTTTAAATATTTGCCAAAAGTGTGACCTAAGATAGTTAATTAGTTTCAGCAATTTCCCTTCTTTTTTCTTAACTGCATCTGTAATTAACATTACATACAACTTCATACTTTTAAAATGAGATAGACATAGCAACTAGAATGAAAACCGGCACACAGAAGATACTAAAAGAGTTGCTTCTTTTCTTTTCCCCTCATGAAAAAGGCCAGTTTTTCACTTTTATTTTTAATAGTTTGTTTTTAAAGACAAAATACCCTCTACTAGTTATATCAGAATTTAATAGCCTATTTACTCATAATAGAGATTTCTCAGTGTTAGCTTTAGCCAGAGGCCCTTCACTAGAATAGTGTTTAGGTTCTAATTTTTCTAAAATTAATAATAAATAGAAATTTAGGGGACACAGAATTATGCCACAACAGTAAGAGATTTCAAAGTATAGCCTCTGCGATTATACTTGAGTAGCCCCGAAGTCCTTAAAACTCCAGCAATTTTTTTCCCCTCTCCACAAAATTTTAAAGAAACATATGAACAAATAATGAAAACCCATGGATCCCTATTATCACCTAACTGCCAATATATTTCCACTAATACCTAGATTTACTTTGAGAGAATTTTTTTAAACAACAAATTTTCATTGTTCTAATCCTACTCCTGGTGATTTAGACTTACAACCCTGGTATTTTTCATTAATTCTGAAAGAATAAAGAGATAAGTGAGAAATACTAGAAGCAGCGAAAAAAAAGGGAAAAATAACTCTTCCTTTATTAAACTCAATTATTTTCACCAATGTTTTGCTAAATTTATTTGCATGATGTATAAATTTCTAGTTATTACACATTATTTGTAGTAGAGAGGAAACAATGGTAACTACACATTTTTCTTTATGATTTTAGATGTTACCAAGAATTCAGTATGTCTTAAATAATCTGTATGTGTCTTCCCTCAGTGAAATCAGTACTTTGAGAGGATTAAATACAGATTTTTTTAAACCAATTCTGAGGGTACATGAATATTCAATTCCTAGACAGTCTTTCTAGAAAGGCTAACAGAGACCTCTCTCACTCACTGATATGTGTTTGTTTTTTTTAATTTTTTTTATTTTAACTGAGTTCAATTTACTGGCAAAAATGGAGGACAGAGACTTTTCACTTCTACCACCAGGATGCACTTTCTTCAATATCTCTTCTCCTGAAAATCTCATAAAAGTTGGAAAAAATAATTTTGATTAATGACCTAATTTGAAGCAAAGCAAGTTTGATTAACCAGCACTTTCCTATGACGTGTGACTTTTGGAGCAAGATCTTTTTGTGACAGTTTTTCAGTATTTGTTATCTGTTAAGTACCTGCTAAGCTTTCTAAATACACTAACTATAAGTTTGTCAGAATTCATTGATTTAAAATATTTTCCACAGTTTTACAGAGGAACAATTTAATATTTGTCAGTATTTGCCTTTCTCACAAGCCATAACTTTTGTAGAGTTGAATCAGAATCTGTTTTTTCTATGCATATTGAGTATTATTAGCATGAATATGATTAGATCCAACTTAAAGATGCCACTTGCTGCCTAACCACAAATTCCCATCCTCTTGCTGTTTTCCAATTATTCTCTTTGTGTTTGGATTTCAACAGTTTGACTATGATACTTTTACTTGTGATCAGCCGATAATTGATCAAAAAATTACCTTAAACACCTTGAACTATTAAGTTCTTTATTAAACAAATAGAGACTAAGAATGGATATAATACCATAAGCTTTATCCTCGAGGTGAATGTGGGCATATTTAGGTCAATAGATTGTGTTTATTGACATTAAAGTGGAAAAGTTGAGTTCAGCTACTTGAGGTATAGGGATAACTGAAAAAAAAAAAAAAAAAATCTGGGAAATTGTTTCCTCAGATAAACACAAGTACCAAAATTATGCTTCACAGAGTCTGGGAACAAATAAACTCTATTCACATCAGGTAACGCAATTCCCAACTCTACAGAACTATTCTTTGAAGAGCTCTCAGACCATTTGCTTTTATACAAAAAATAAAAAGAGAGATAATCTCAGGGGATGGTACATAACCACTCTACCTATTATTTTTAAATTTAGTGTTACCAACAGTGGATGCAAAGTCTTCCTTTTTGGCAGAAATAAGGCCAAAGAATTTCATTGTTGTGAATTACCCACTGTAGAAACTATTCTGTTCACATCCATAATTTACCATAATAAAAAGATATATCCCTAAGTAGCAAAAGCAGGCCAAAAATATATGAAGTTGGATGTAGCAGATGTTATTGGTACAATGAAAAGACAGGCTCGAAAGGAAGAATAGAATATTCTTATCAAGAATAGAATTATTCACCCAGTTAGTGAGTGAACCTCGTTTTCAAAAGTAAGGATGAACTGTAAAAAGAGTATTTTTATTTCTATGATAAGAGTCCTTTAAGAAATCAGAGTTTCTTGTGAAAAATCCATGAAGATTGTATAGTCATAAAGCTAAATCATATTATATTATCTATATGATTATCTATATCATTATCTATATATAACATATATATCTATATGTTATATCCATTATTTAAAAAAAATCAGATTATCTATATTGAACTCTAGACTGCCTCATTAAAATTAGATAATTATAAATTATTTGATATTGCTTTGGGAGCACTTAACATACCATTCTTGCTATTAAATACAATCAAGTTTTATTATTTTTTTTAATGTTACTGGCATTCTGACTTCAGTCACTGACTTGTTTTTACTTTAACTTTAATGTTATCCAATAACAGCAACAGACCATTGGGAAAAATAAGTTCCAAAGGTATTCTCTACTACTCTTTATGCACATTTTGATATAAAAAAAAAAATGAGTTTTTTGCTTTGCATTCAGTCAGAATAGCTCCACTTTTAGTCTACTTTTTAGCAGATGTGTGTGTGATTCCTGGGAATGGTAAAGACAGTTGCACATATGTTTATGGCCAACACTTTCACCTTGATACTAATATAGGAAAGTGAAAATCAGAACACTTTCATTTCTAATGCATGTTGTATGATGACCAGAGGGGTCCAATAAGTAAATAAATAAATAAGCAAGCAAGGAAGGTTATCCTTAATTTCCTTTACTGTCTTGTTAGATTGCTTTGATTCATTCTTAAACTAATCCTTTTCTTAAATTGTCTCCCAAATGTATCTCTGAACATAAATAGATGCAAAGTGTCATCTGATAAACCATTATCCAGAGAAAGCTACAGCAAACTACAATGTGGTTAGAAGCATGAAACTACAAAGGAGGGAGTATCAAAATTAAAATTCTGTCAAACTGAATTTGTTATTTTAAAATTTTCATTCTTTCTTGAATCAAAAAATCTAAATGTTTCTTCCTTAATTCTCCACATAATGTTGCCTGTGGCTGAAATCCTCCAGACTATAATAGGTCACTCTAGAGAAACACTTTTCATTAGACAAGAAAGATGGAGGAACAGAGGGAGGGAGAGAGCAAAAGAGAAGGAATGAAGGAAGAAAACAAGCAAGCAATGCCTCAGGAAGCTATAATAGCAAGTGGGAATGTGTTGAGTTACAGAGCAGCAAATTTTGATTCTTTATGCCTGTACTGTCCCATAGTATAATAAATAAAAAATTACTCTTCAGAATTGCAAGATTTGAAACACTAAGAAGTTGGACAGACATGTTAGCTCTAGTGTATTATATTTTTTAATATATCTTTAAAAGGGACCTAATGAAACTTAAAAGCTCTTGCACAGCAAAGGAAACTATAAACAAGACAAAAAGACAACCCTCAGAATGGGAGAAAATACTTGCAACCAAAGCAACTGACAACAGATTAATCTCCAAAATATACAAGCAGCTCATGCAGCTCAATATCAAAAAAACAAACAACCCAATCCAAAAATGGGCAGAAGACCTAAATAGACATTTCTCCAAAGAAGATATACAGATTGCCAACAAACACATGAAAGGATGCTCAACATCACTAATCATTACAGAAATGCACGGCAAAACTACAATGAGATGTCACCTCACACTGGTCAGAATGGCCATCATCAAAAACTCTAGAAACAATAAATGCTGGAGAGGGTGTGGAGAAAAGGGAACCCTCTTGCCCTGTTGGTGGGAATGTAAATTGATACAGCCACTATGGAGAACAGTATGGAGGTTCCTTAAAAAACTAAAAATAGAATTACCATATGACCCAGCAATCCCACTACTGGGTATATACCCTGAGAAAACCATAATTCAAAAAGAGTCATGTACCAAAATGTTCATTGCAGCTCTATTTACAATAGCCAGAACATGGAAGCAATCTGAGTGTCCATCAACAGACGAATGGATAAAGAAGATGTGGCACATACATACAATGGAATATTACTCAGCCATAAAAAGAAACGAAATTGAGTTATTTGTAGTGAGGTGGATGGACCTAGAGTCTGTCAGACAGAGTGAAGTAAGTCAGAAAGAGAAAAACAAATACCGTATGCTAACACATATATATGGAATCTAAAAATAAAAGTGGTTCTGATGAACTTAGGGGCAGGACAGGAATAAAGATGCAGATGTAGAGAATGGAATGAGGACACGGGGTGTGGGGAGGGGGAAGGGTAAGCTGGGACGAAGTGAGAGAGTGGCATGGGCATATATACACTACCAAATGTAAAATAGATAGCTAGTGAGAAGCAGCTGCATAGCACAGGGGGATCAGCTCGGTGCTTTGTGACCATCTAGAGAGGTGGGATGGGGAGGGTGGGAGGGAGATGCAAGAGGGAGGGTATATGGCGATATATGTACATGTATAGCTGATTCACTCTGTTATACAGCAGAAGCTCACACATCACTGTAAAGCAATTATACTCCAATAAAGATGTTTACCAAAAAAAGTTATATGTATGGATACAACTCCCAAACCTCCCCGCCACTCCATGACCACCTCTGAGATACCCTTACAGATTTGGAGGCACCTAGAAACAAAGATACAGTCCAGTGCTGGTGCTACTTAATTTGCATTTTTCACGTACCTGTGAACCGGAGGTCAAAATGAAACTCTGCACACAAAAGTACAGGAATTGAATTAGTTCAGCCTCTACTTTTATTAGTCATCTAAATGTTGGAGGTCGGGTGGGGAGGGATATGCATGTGCATAGGAGAGAAGAAAGAGAAAGAGAGAGGGAAAGAGAGAACCTGAAATTTTTGAATGTTGGGAACCCTGGTTGTTAGTACCTTTATGCGTTTGCCTGCTAATATAGAAAGCAATAAGAAAATATATAAACTTGGAAAAAACAAAACGGAACATGTTTTGAGATGTCTGTAGAAATTTGAAATGTTAAAAGAAGCCTTTCAGAATGGAAAGATGGTTGTCTTTACAGTTTTACAAAAGAATTTGCCTTATTTCTCCCTGAATTTTACTGAGAATGAAGCAATAAAATTTATGTAACTTAGCCAGAATTTAACTTCCCATTTCTGTTAGAGCTTAGCATCTTTAACAAAGTTTGTTTTTCCCCCTTATGTTAACCTCTGCACTGATTTCTCTCATTTAAACAAGGACACACCTGATTAAGGAGCAGATGTCTTGTCCCTGGGTGGCTGGTTTATTTTTACATAGCTATTATATTACAGAAAAGAGACTAAATTTGCTCATAACTGCGCTTTAGTTAAATAACTCTTTGATCTTGTCTTTTCCACTTCTGACAAGTGAAAGTATCATATTCCATATACAAAACCATAATACTGCCATTACCAAAATCAGCTGAGAGTTTATAGGAAAAGGCTCTGAGCTCAAACACAGAATTTCTTACCTGCTGACTAACCTTGAAAAGGTCCCTTAACTGTTCCTAATCTGTGACACACAGAGTGATAATACACTTCAGGGTTGCTATGGAGGGTGGGCTATACTGGGCTATGGTTGCCATGAAAATATTTAAGAGTATTATAGTATTATAATATTATGGTTGAAAGTTTCATGGCTTGAGGTAATGATTTCAGCTTGGATCCAAGAAGGGAATGGCTCTTCCTGTCCAAAAGCATTTAAAAACTCCCTGACTTGTTGCCCTCAAAACACACAGGGAAAGCAATCACTTTAAAGAACTCAATGCTGGGATCCATTATTGCATTTAGAAAGCAAAGGGGTTATAGCACTGCAGAGTTTTTCTTACCTCTAAATTTATTAAGTCAGCTGGTCTTAAGGAGAGAATAGTATAGGAAGAAATGTCTTCTAAATGAAGGCGAAAAAAAGAGAAACACTCAAGATTGAAAGACTGTAAGTTAAATACATATACAAGCAAAAACAAAGAACTATTTATGGTTTGGATTTTTTTCACAAAGCAAAAAACCCATGGTCCCACAGCAAAAGATGAAGAAACAAGACAGATAACCTTGGGGCTGTATAAACTGTAGAAAACACAGATCTGGCCTTTATGAAATTTAAAAGTTGGTTGTAGAATATCAAGGTGGCAAAAGCCAAGCGCCAACTGCATTATGAAAGTACGTATGGTGGACTGAGAGTTGAAACATATGCTCACATGTTAAAAAGGAAGTTCCATTACCAGAGACCTAAGAAATATTTTTAATTCCCTAAATGTGGTACCTACAGACATGGCTGCCTCTGGTTTCCACTACTGGTAAGGTTCTAGGAACAAGGCAGCTATTGGTGCAAGGGAAAAGGGCCAGGTAGTTACCCATTCTATTGGCTTGAGGACCAGAGAACTGATCCAGGCACCTCCTCTTCATTCAACCCTGTACTACCCCCATCACCTCTTTAGGACTAAAGTGAGGTGCCTATCCATCATAAAACATCTGTGCTGGAATGTGTTAGGTATCCAAGGCTACGACTGAGTACACAGACCCTTGTACAACTGTTTACCTTACATGTCTATCTTATCAGCCTGCCTAAAGCACAGCTCTACCTCTCATTCCATGCTTCCTCTCAGCAGAGAACAGCAAGGAGACATTGGGCCAGGAGACATACACATACACTAGATAAAAGCCTCGTATAGAACAAGCAAGCTTTAGGTCCCTGTTCTTGGGAAAAAAATGTTGGGAAGACTGTGTCTCCTTGAACAAGACCCAGGAAAAGCCTGAGGCTTCTTTCTAGTTGAAGCATCAAGGTGGTGCCAATACCGAGAGCTCAGAATCATCATTAGACAGGTGATCACACACGGCAAATGAAAAGTGGCTAACAGCAGTAAACTCATCATTGGTAAAAAGCATATGTTTTATGAAAACCAAAAGCATGAATATTGATTCCTAAGACTTCACCACAGCCAGGACCATATGACATTTAGGGTAAGTCACTAAGTTCAATATTGAAATACCAATTTCTAGAGTTTCAGCCACCCTTTAGACACAATAATATTTTCTGGTAAAGGCTATGATAAATAGAAGAATTATCACATAGGTAAAGTCACTATCCTACATACACAAGATAAGGATTGATAGTTCATCATTTATTGGGGTTTTAAAAAGCACCGGTAGTGCCTTATAAGTAAAATTTGGGGAAATTTTTTAAAAATTATATATAAGACAAATGATGCTTTTATATATTTAAATATTTGAGGATATCAAATAACTTCAAACACATGCATTTTATTGATTTGAAATTTAAGTATGAAAAGTAGCTATTGATTGTTTCTCTTAAACAATAAAAGGTTTTAAAGATAAGAAGAGGGCTTCCCTGGTGGCGCAGTGGTTGAGAGTCCGCCTGCCGCTGCAGGAGACACGGATTCGTGCCCCGGTCCGGGAAGATCCCACATGCCGCGGAGCGGCTGGGCCCATGAGCCATGGCCGCTGAGCCTGTGTGTCCGGGGCCTTTGCTCTGCAACGGGAGAGGCCACAACAGTGAGAGGCCCGCGTACCACAAAAAAAAAAAAAAAGGGCAAATGACACGAATAGACATTTTTCCAAAGGAGACATACAGATGGCCAACAGACACTTGAAAAGATGCTCAACACTGCTAATCATCAGAGAAACGTAAATCAAAACCACAACGAGATACCGCCTCACACTTTTCAGCATGGTTATCATCAAAAAGAACACAAATGACAAATGTTGGTGAGGATGTGGAGAAAAAGGAACCCTTGTGTACTTTTGGTGAGATTGTAAACTGGTGCAGCTACCACGGAAAACAATATGGAGTTTCCTCAAAAAACTAAAACTACCATATGATCCAACAATTCCACTCCAAGGTATATATCTGAAGAAAATGGAAACACTAATTCAAAACGATACAAGCACCCCAATATTCATAGCAGCATTATTACAATAGCCAAGATACAGAAGTGACCTAAGTGTCCATCAACAAATGAATGGATAAAGGAGATGTCATACACACACATACACACACACACACACGCACAAACACATACATACACATGGTGGAATATTACTCAGCCATAAAAAAGAATGAAATTCTGCCATTTGCAGAAACAAATACTCTATGCTATCACTGATATATGGAATCTAAAAAATAACTTAATAACAAAACAGAAACAGACTCCCAGGTACAGAGAACAAACTAGTAGTTACCAGTAGGGAGAGGGAAGGGGCAGAGCACAATAGGGGTAGAAGCACAAGAGGTCCAAACTACAATGTATAAAATAAATAAGCTACAAAGATACATTGTATAGCATAGGGCATGTAGCCAGTATTTTATGATAACTTTAAATGGAGTATAATCTAAAAAATATTGAATCACTAGGTTGCACAACTGAAACTGAAGTAATATGCATGTAAATTATATTTCAATTAAAGAATCCAACAAGATATGTGTAAAAAATTTGAAAAGACACTAAAAAAATAGATACAGGGAGTGGAAGTAAGTGTCAGAGTAAGGAAGATCTATAAAACTAACAAAAATGAGGAAATGAATGAAACTAGGAGAGAAATCAAAAGTTGACAAAGTTAAAATACACTATTTTTTGGATCTTCTATTATGAAAGTCAAAGGAAACTATTTAAAGTGGGTGAATTAATAAAGAGAAGTTTGAATTTTTTTTTAAATTTAGATAATCTCCAGAATACCTAAATCATATAATCAACTTTCAAAATTATGCAAATAATCATGTATAAACACAATATAAAAAGTTTGTCTATGTTATAAAGATACAACACTAAATCAAGGAAGCTTTAAAAAGCAAAATATGTAACATAAAATAAGGAGGTAGAATTCAGATCAATCAGATCAACCAATAGACACATGTTAAAACTTAAATCCTAATTATTAAGAAATACTCTCAGGATTGATCCATAAGAAAGATAATTCAATTATTTACACATACCCATACATATATGAAATAATGCCTGTAAAATATTGGTAGAGTGTGATACATAAAAGGTTTCATAAATATTAACAACCATGATTATTATGATTACAATCTGAATATACTCCTGTGTTAGGCATCTGAGTTTTTGCAATTTTTTTCCTATTAAAAACAATGCTACAAAGATATTAAGTAATATGTGTCTTTTTGTATTTGTATGTTTCTGTTAAGACAATGTCTTAGAAGTGTTAAAAATATGAACTTTATGTTTTAAAAATTTTGATTAATAATGCTAAACTTCCCTCTGAAAATGTTGTTTTATTTATATTGTATAAGGATGTTTATTTCCCAAAAGACTGCCAATGCTAATTATTATTAATATTCTTTTAAATTGTGCCATTTTGATGAGCAAACTAAAACTCATTTTTAAAGTTCATGATTTCCTGATTAGTAAGGATATTGATATACTTAATATACTTATATTTCTCCTTGAATTACCTCATCATATTTATTTCCTTTTTTTCTGAAAAAAGGGGTATTATATTTTATTACTTTTTTGAAGGTCTTTATATACCTTGGATATGAACGTTACATACAATACACAGAACGAACTTTGTGTTTACTTATTTTCCTTTCTATCCCTCATTTTTAAACTTTCTAGAGGTGGCTTCTGTTTCAATGAAACACAGTGGTTTAGCACACGCTCTCTGGGGCCAGCTTTCACGTGGTCAAACCCTGGCTCTGCCACTTGCTGCCTGTGTGACCAAGTGCAAATTACTTAACTCTCTGAGCCTCACGTTCACCTCTTCTCTAAAATGGGTATAATAATATTGGTCAGCTCAGGTTTTAATGAGGATTAATATTAGCCATTATTATTTTGTTTTTGTCTTTTATCATTCTAAAGTCCTTTCATTTATGTCTTGATCAGTAAGGCCTAGCCCATGACAAATATAAGCAGAATTATGGATTACTGTTGAGTTTTATTTTCTCCTCTATATTTTGTTCCTTATCTATAGTGACCCACATACTATTTCCATAATACGAATAATTAAAATCCAGACACGGCTATTTTTTCTAAAAACTAATCAAAAGTTGTTCTCTGTGTGCCTGTTTCAATGAAGAAGAGTCATGGGCCAAAGTGCTGGCCTTTTTGTTAACAGCAGGGAGGTCACCACTATCTATGTGTCCAGGTAAAAAGTCTGCATAGGAGTTTTGAGAACTGAATCTTTGGGTAAATATTTACAGAGCACTTGACACAGTAACAGGCAATCCATAAAACTTTGTCGGCAGTGTAAAATCGGGACTGGTTTTGTTTCCTAGAGCACAAAACGAGTATAATAAGCAAAATGCTTAGTATAGAAATGACTGACCACAAGGATGTTAGACACACAACAAAGATATAAAAGGGAAGGAGGAGAGAAAAAGAGTAAAAATGAAACAACAGCAAAGGCAAAGACAAAGCCTTGCTCCTTTCAACCGAGTGTGTTGGACAGTTACAGTTTTTCTTTTCCCTTCTTGATCTTTCTCCCACATCTCGTTTACTTTCTTGGGTCTGAGAATTTGTGTGTTGGAAATGCTTTGGCAGTAATCTTTGTGCTTCTCCTTTCAGAAGCAGGACTCTGGATAGATACCCCTGGACTTGCATTGATGGTGAACTCACTCCTCTGTGAGAAAGACTGCATTTTCTTTCTTTTTTTTTTTTTTTTGTAATTTCTGAAAACGAGAATATTCATTCTTTATATTGAGCCAGATTTGTTTCCAAATCTTTCCACCCACCTTCATGCCCTTGGAACCCCAAGAACAAGAGCACAGAGTCCCCGTTTCAGAATGTCATCCTTCAAATATCTCCCGGCATGACTCCACTTGAATACCTCCTCGGTAGTCTTCATCACTATCTTCATAAAACATGTTTTGATGTTTTGCATCCAGGTCACCCTTTCATGGACATGCTAGACCTTGTCAATATTGTCCTTCAGCCAGACAGAATAATCCAGATACGGCAGCAGCCAGAGCGTAGTATACTAGAGTGACCGTTTACCTTGGTCTTGACATTTTATTTTTACAATCGCTGCCCAGATTGTATTAACTCGGAGAAGCTGCATGTATATTTCTGCCTCATATTGAGTTTGCAGTCAGTTTATCTCCCAGGAACGAGCTTAAGAAATATAATTCAGGTAAATTCAGGTTTTTCTTATGCACCTATATAATTGATTTTAAAAATGAATCTTACATGTATAAACTTTAAAATATACTTCTGACATTTGATTATAATCTCTTAATTCAACTCTTGGTAGTAACATAGAATTTCCTATATCCAGCAAACGAGTAAAAGGTTTTACTTTTTACATTTCATTTACTATCTTTAATGTAGTTACCTCCATATTTATTTATTTGTTAGAAAACAGAGACTCTACAAGACTGGGTAATTTGAAGATGATCACAGAGAATAGCAAGGCTAGAGATTGAATCCAGGTTCACCTGATTCAAAAACACTTTTTCCATAATGCTACAGAGCCTCAGAGTGTGATAGGGTAATGACTCTTCCACCCAACATTATTCTAAAAATTTGAAAAATATGCCTTTCAGATCATTATTGGAGTTACTTATAAACAAGTTAAACCACAACAGGGCCAAGGACAGAGCTCTGCGGCATGCCATCAGGGAACTCTTTTTTGCGTGTTGGCAGTGACCCATTAGTCAATATTCTGAGGAAAGCAATTCTACCAGCCACAAGCTGACCTAATTTTGCTAAAGCCCAACCCATATATCAGCATTACATGTATGAGTACCATGAAAGACTTTGTCAAAAGCTTGCTGAAATCTGAAACATTCTACCTGCAGCATTTCCAAAATTCTCTTACACTCAAGACTAAATGTGGGTCACCATTATTTAACAAAAATGTACTTGGTTTTAGTCCTTCAGGATTTTTCAGAGCCCTTACAATGTTGGTGTCCATTGTGACTCTGACAGATAGAATATTTTCTATCATGTACTTTGCCAGAGACCCCCATTTTTAAAATCATGCACTAGATTTATTATAAGACTGGTGTCCTATGTAATATACTTTGCTAAACAATTGATTCACCAATTAATTTCAGTCTGAAGTATCTGATACAATGTGAACTGCAGTTGGTTTGGTGTAACTTTATATCATTGATGGCCAGAGACAAGTATCACACAAGCATTCACATATGTGAATGTTACATACACACACACACACACACACACACACACACACACACACACACACACA
>NW_020837948.1:21245305-21327787 GCF_003676395.1 Aethalodelphis obliquidens
ACACACACACACACACACACACACACACACACACACACACACACACACACACACACACCACTAAAAGGATTCTAGAATTCTGGTAGACACTGGCATCCAATTAAATAATTTTGTTTCTTTTGGGCTATTCCATATGTAGAGTACATTTATGTATCTATTCTCATTCCTCTGTGTAGAAGCCACACATAAAAAGTGATATGTTTATTTCTACTCAGATCTACTTTTCTGGATGTTCTAACAACCCCATGAATCTCCTTAACCAAGCATCAACCACAGTCTCTACGTGATGTACTCTCAGAGAGGTGGTACATAATCGTATCTCCACAGAATCATCAACCTCCCGAATTAGCCAGGCCGCTCAATAATACCTTGCTTCCTTGGCTCCAAATCCTTCCCACTACTTCTGCATAATAACTTTGAGAAATATTCTGTGCCCTTGTACATTCTGTATATTTTCCCCAGTGTTTTATGTGTGTCTATGATTTATTATTCCTGCCTTCGGATTCATTTTGCTTCTTTCTCCAGCTTTTCTCATGGTCCTCCTTTTAGCTATTTGCATTCCAGAATCAGTGTTGCCCATGAAATATTAAGCATGAGATAATGAAACAGAAATGTCTCTGAGCTACGTATCTCTTATGGGGGAGGAAGATAAGATTAGTTCACAGTATTGAAAAGAAAGTCTGTTGGCCACCTCTTATTCCCCACCTCAGGTTCTCCCAAACCATCTTTTATTCTAATCACTGCTGCAGTAGCAAACTCAGCTATGTGTACCCCACCAGCATCTCAGCTCTGGAGTATCCTGATTCACGAGATACCTGTGGAAACTCTCATGGTACACATATATGGAGTCTGAAAGGGTGAGAGACTTACACGTAGGTGACTCGACCTATGAGGCATGAGAGCTAATGGATAAACATGCCTCCCTATGTTTCTTAAGCAGACATTCTGAGGCTCATTCAATATGTCAGAAGGTCACAACAAGATCAAGTCCCAGTCATTCATAGTGGGAGCAACTTGACTGTACACCTTTCAAAAATTATTTTTCCCTCCTCTGTTTCACTGTCTGCAGTCTGTTGCTTCTGTTCCCTGGGATTGTTTCACAAGTAAACCTTTTGGAGGCAAGCCCGTGACTGTCACCCTGTCACTGGGGAAACCCAGGCTAGGACAGGAAGCATTATGGCCTTCATGTTTCGTACAATGTAACATTCAGTTTTAGTTCTTTTTTTCAAGCAGGAAGTAAATTTTCTTGCCAAAATAGGATTAAAATTCACCATCAAGTGTCCCAATACCCAGTGACCCTTGTGGTCTCATATAGAAAATGCAGCCGCCAAACAGTACACAAATATAGACACAGAGGACACAGCGTCCTCAAAAGAGAAAGATAAAAGTGCAGGATCACAGCTACTATTGAGCTTAAGATGGGACAGACCTTAAAATAGCAAACGCTTAGCTAGAAACCAATTGATGCAGTCTGGCTACAATATCATCATCATCATCTTTATCAATGTCCTAAATCCAGAAGCACCTATTCCAGTGCATAGTGGGTGGGACAAGCCACTGGGACACATGGCCGGGGTATGAAGATTGAGCCACAGGAGTTCCCTTAGCCACATGGGTTAGTGGGATGATGAACTGATTGAAAATATTTCTAATAAATGTGGTAGATATAAAAGCATGCAATTGTCATTTAGAGTTATTTGCAGAAACTACTTCTAATGCTGTTGATCTCCTCATAAAGTCTAAAATTAGAACACCCATATTCTGATCACAGTCTAGAGTTCATAATACAGGTTCATTTAGCTAATCTACCTCAATTAGGATGTTTTGGTTGTAAGCAACAGAAACATCAGCTTCAACTGTATTAAGGATTAAGAAAATGTTTTATCTGTTGTAAAAAGAAGACGAGTACAGTGGGTTCCAGGAGTCATTGATCCAGCAGCTCACTGATGGTAACAAGGGACCAGGTTCTTTCTGTCTCCAGGCCATTCCATGTCAGCTGCTTCCTCACAGTGGTAACAAGGAAGCTGCAGCTGTCCCCAGGGTCATTTTTACCCTGCCAATGTTCAGATGTGGGACAGGTACCTGGGGCTTTTTTGTAGGAGTGCAGATTCTTTTATCTTGAAGCTCTGATTTCTCATTAGCAAGAATTCAGTCACATGCCCCAAGTAAACCTATTGCTGGCAATGGGAATGAAATTCCCATGGCTGACTTAGACTAATAGTCTGACCTGACATGAATGTTGAGTCAGCCACAGTGCCCAGGACACACACTTCTCTTGATAATGAGAATCAAATGCTCTTACATCCAGAGTAAACAAAGCCAGATAAAGAGCCCCTTTAACCAACTGAAGCTTGTTTTACTACACACACAGCAGCACAAAATGATTTTTATGCCTCAAGAAAATTTGGTTCAGAAAGATTTCTAGCACAATTTCCCAGATCAAAGTCTTTTCTGCAAGACGCAGATCATTATCTGAACACCGAGCATAATGAGGTCACTATAAACAACACTACTTTTTTGTGTTTATTGGCTTCCATGTCACAAAGTTACATACTAGAGAAGTTCTTTGAAGTTCAAAAGAGGACAAATCAATAGCTGATGTAATGAACATGTCTCATACCTTTTAAATTATATCCCTATATAATTTATGTACCCCATATGTTTGATTGGCTGTTATGCAATTTCTGTCCAGAAGTCTAATTGTTGGCTTCAGGTCAAGCCCCAAATGAATGAATACTTATTAATGTGCCGGTTGCAACTCATACTGTGATGAAGTTCTGACATTTTACTGGGGGCTTCTTTCCAGCTTGAATCTTCTGTCATTTTGACAATTGAATCTCATTTGCAAGGAAAGGATAAAAAAGACAAATCTACATCCTGACATCTTCTGACGTCTCTCTGGAGGTAATGAATCCCTGTTTTGGGTAAGGCTCAAAATAATTGAGCAATGGAAAGTAAATGAGAGAACAGTTTTCACAGTAGCTTCAGTCTTAACAGTCTGTCAAAGCATCTTGACAGGTTACAAAACAGTGATTTAAATCCCAAATGCAATTCATCTTGCACCCATGTGAGGTAGTTACACATGCGTGCTCAAGACCCCTGCATGCATATATCAGAAATATTCTCCAAGGCTGTGGAATGTGCTACGTTTTATTCCCATATTGGTAAATAACATGAAAGAAATACCCATGTCGAAAAATCCAAATCACTATAACACAGAAAATACAAATTTGCTATATTTATATTATTTGAAACTAATTTGATGGACATTCTAGAAAAATGTTGACCTAAAAGACTAATTCCAGAGCTCCAGCTCTGCTGCAGATCATGCAAGATGACAGGGCATTTGTCTTCGGAGACTCTACAGTTTTTTTCATTTTCAATATGTGTTAATGATTTATTATGTGTCTAAGCCTATAGAATTTCTTTACTTCAATTCAAAATTAAGTTTATCAAAAACACATGTTCCATAGATCTCCCCTGATTTATAAAATAAATAAAATTTTTATTTCCTACAAAATTCCCTGAAATATTTATGCTCTCCTTGTGTTTCTCCCTTGAAAGGAAAAATAAATGTACATTTTATAAATATTGGTTTAAAAAGGACAGCTGCATAAAGGCCAGCTGTCATTGACTTCAGTCCTTCACTTAACAAATTTTATGGATCACTTCTTTCTAAATGTTGGAGAAATCATAATAAACAAGACAGAGTTTCTTGCCCCAAGTTGATCCTATACTCTAGTGGCTGAATTTACCCATATGGGTCTTTGGGTGGGGACCCTGATGCGAGCATGGACTCTTAGTTCCCTAACCACCTCCAGCCTGGGGCAGATGGGGGTACTCAGTGGACTGGCAGTGAAATGAGTTCTCCTGCCTCTGGAATTAATACTGTGAAAGTCCCAATATGACTTTTAAAATGGGAAAGTGCATTCCAACCTCACTTTACAGTTCTTGAAAATTGTCTCCCTCCCATTGTCTTTCTCTTTGAAATATACTCTGAGTTATGTGACCTTAAAACCTGTTTCAGTAAATTGTGGCATTTTCAAAGCACTTCTTAAGTGAAATACCAATATGCAACATTAAAAATTCAAGTAAAATTTGTCACCAGTTAATTGTCCTTTCTTCTTTTCCCAATGAGGAAAGGGTGGACATCTCTCAGATACATACAAGCAGCTAAAGGCTAGTGGATGATAAGGTACTATGGCTCTCACAGAATCTCATCTATGCCAATTTCACTAAAGAATTTTTATTTATTAGGAATCTCAAATCACGCTTCTCATTTAAAGAGAATTCTAAATATGTACCATTATTATTTGTATTGTCTAATAGTGGCAAATACAATGACAGTGTATTAGGAACTTTTTATACTTATTCAACAAATATTTATTGAGCAATTACTATGTATACGCCCTGTTTTAGGTGCTTGGGTACAAAAATGAACAAAACAAAAAACCCTTGCTCTTGAAAAGCTACATTTATTTAACAACCCTTGAACTGCTTGAAGTGTGTGCTATTATTAATCCTATTTCTTAGAAGATAACATAATGGAATTTAGAAGTTAATTAATTTGCCTGATTAAGTTCACAATCGTTGAATCTAGGTCTGTTTGCATCTAGAGCTTGAATCTTTAATTTAAATATAAAACCCAATGATCAATGGAATCTTTAATTTAAATATAAAACCCAATGATCAATGATCGTACATTCTAGCTGACCACAAACTGGTAGCAACTTCCTTATTCTTAAAGTCTTTAACGTATAAAAAATATGGAGTTAATTATGATAAAAAGAATTAACCTGACAAATCAACTACTTCCTTCTTGAATCCCCTATTGTAAAGGCTTATGGCCATGGTAACAAACATTACAGACAGTGTGAAATAATAGGTGCACAGAATTATGGAGTCTGAAAAACTTAGCATCTGTTCTTTTCATGCTTCCTGCTAGATTTGTGATGTTGAGCAATTACATCATGCCTCAAAGCCTTGGTTTCCTCACCTGTAAAGTGGAGTCAACAATAGTACCCACCAAAGCAAGCCACTGTGCAGCTTAAGAAAGGAAGATGTATGTCCAGAGCTTCTTAGCATCATGCCTGACAGGTAGTTCACACTCAATGGAGATTAGAACTAACTTTTGCTACGCTTATCTCGGTGAATAACCACTTAAGGCAGAAGAACTACCCAGGTTGCGGTTAAGGATACCTGGTACATGTAGTGAGGATCAATCTTGGCTGTTTATAGCTCTTGGTTTTTCAGAGCCTTAGAAGTTTCTCAGGCATATAACCCTGAGAGAAGAGAGTTGAGGTCTTCATCTTAAAGACACCCAATTTGTTGCCTCTTGCTTAATTTATAGGCACATAAAGCATTGATTCATAATTTACGATAGGTACCAAAATTTGTGGAGAATTACCTTAAACTAAAAACACTTTTATTATCAAACTAATTATGTTTCTGATAAATAATGCATTAAAACATTTTCAAGTAGTATTTCTTACTTTTAAATTTAAATAAAAATTGATAAGCGTATTGCTTTTCAGCTTTAGCTGTAAAAGGCTAATTATCAGTGTGTTCATGCTTGTAAAAATAGATAGATATTTATATACACACATCTATATATCTATATCTATATCTTTATCAATATTCATACCCATAGTATTCTTAGAAAAGCCATAACAGGCAAGATTGATATATTTGACATAGAAAATGAAAGTTCGACATGGGAAAAAAGGCAATAAACAGCGTTTTAAAACATATTACAGACCAGAAGAAGAACAGTAACACATAAGATATGCAAAATTATTTCTATTCAATATAAATAGGTCCCAAATCCCTAAAACAAAAAATGAAAAATTCTTAGGAAACAAGTGGGCAGATGACATAAAAGTTATTTCACATGAAGGAAAAACAAAACCACGAATGGCATTGAAGTATTTGAAAAAGTTCAAATTTACACTGAAAAAATGTAAGTCAAAACAAAAAGAAAAGGCCAAACTGACAAACTGTACCACTGTTTATGGAAGCCAAGGCTAACATCTATGTAAATTGCCATCAAAACTGAAAAGCAAATTATATTAAATTCAGTGGTATAATAAGTAATGGATCTGTTTATATAGACTATAAGGGAATTATGTACAAAATATAGTAAGGGGGGAAAACACAAAGCAGATAAATTTATTTACCATACTAAGCTCCCATTTTGGTTAAAAAAAGATGTATCTCAGTGTTAGACAAAAAGAAAAGAGAGATATTTATGTTTCATGTCATTGTTTAGTCATCGTATTTTTATTTTTAAATTAGTAAAATGTATACAAAAAGATATTATTTAAAGAAAAAGACAAATCTAACAACCAGAACAGACAATGTTGGGAGAGAGAGAAACAGAGATGGAAAATAAAAGTGTAATAGATAATGAGGACCAATTTAAGAGGTTTACAGATATCCATTTATTACGCATTCTGAAAAAATGTTCTGAAAAGATGAAAAAAATAATCATATAATTCATAGATAAAAAATTTCCAAAGCCAAAGATCCTTATCTTAAGATAGAAAAGATCAAGTTAGATGAATGAAAAAGAGATTACCAACTAAAATGTAGCATTTCAGAATACATAGGTTAGAGAGAATGGCCTAAAATATTCCAAAGAAAGAGGAGGAAATATGGTTACCTCCAGGAACACAAATCAGGTTTAATGTCAATGATCTTATTTGCCATTCTGGTTTCTAAACACAGTGATGGAACCTATCAAAGCTCTGAGGAAAAAGCTAATTACTGACATATAATTCTATACCCAGCCAAAATATCAGTAGGTGTGAAGGCAAAATAGGGAAGTAAGGACTTTGTCAAACATGAAAAGACTCAGAAATATGATTTCCTATGCATTCTTCCTTTAAAATTCACTAAAGGATATATTTCAGAAGAAAACAACAATAAGAAGACATGCAATTCAAAAAGGAATAAAAGTAGCACTAGAAACCATAGAAAATAAAGTAATGGATAACATCTGTACAGCTATCAAAAGAGAAAATCTCCCCAAATTTGGATAGCAAATCACAGATTCCCTAGAAGTATTTCCTTAATAAGAAGAATTTAATTGATTTGATTGAGCAGATAATGTAACATGCTGAAATATTTTTGTAATAAAAGAGTGATCATTTATTCTGTTCCTCTGAACAAAGTAATACTTAACTCCTAAGATTATCCCTCCAGTATGTCTTTCTCTACAACTACTTCTTAATCTTAGTATTACATGGCTCATGTTTCACCGTTATAAAGCACTTTTAAAAATCATCCTATTTAATTCTGGCAGTAGAATATTTATTCAATTTAGTAAGCACTTT
This sequence comes from Aethalodelphis obliquidens, assembly GCF_003676395.1. Classification (NCBI taxonomy): domain Eukaryota; kingdom Metazoa; phylum Chordata; class Mammalia; order Artiodactyla; family Delphinidae; genus Aethalodelphis; species Aethalodelphis obliquidens. The sequence continues at coordinate 21,252,640 of NW_020837948.1, forward strand.
GCTCACTCTAATCCTATGGGATTAGATCATTTAAAAGGAACAGTTTCATTTTTATAACTGACTTCACACAGAGCTGACCGAAACAAACAAACAGACAAAACCCCTAATACTAAAATCTCCAAGAGGTGGCATAAACAGCAACGGAAATGAGGAGCTGTGGATTCAATGACATGTCTTTAAAAAGAAAAACACAAAACCTCATTCATTCCTATTAATTGGAAAGTACTTGAAAGCTAGGTATTTGAAGAAGCATGCCATGGTACATTGTGTGAATTTAGTTTGAATTAAGAAAAAAAAAACCTGAAGTTTTCTTTATGGAGAGTTAAAAAAAAAAGGTGAAATCACTGGGATGCAGTTACAGCCAGCCCAGCTGACACACAGGAACAGATAAAATACCACTTTGTCATCAGTTTCATGGCTTCGGCTTGAGTGACGTTTAGAGAAAGAAAATGTTCAATGTGTATAATTATTTGATTATATCACACTGCTGTGCAGAAGTTCTGATATTAAAAAAAAAGTTTTAAGTTACTTTCTCTAGACCTATTCATTTGATTCTATCATCCCCCTTTCCTCTCATCACCAAAGACCTATACATTTTATTAAATGCAACTTCAAAGCACATTTAAGCTAAAATGGATTCCCAATACCACATAAGACCTAGGAAACCATGCATTAGTTGAGAACAATAATTGAATATCCCATAAACTAATAGGCAGCCATATAAATTAATACAAATATAAAAATTTCTTGCCTAAAAGAAATCCAGGTTATTCTTCAGGCTACCGATGAGCACTAACATCTGCTACCCCAGAGAAAGGGTCATGGACTTGTGTTAAGACACTAAACTATGAGTTGTGAAATCTGTTTAGATGCTCTCCCAGGCTGCCTCTGTAGGTGGGTAAGACAGGCTCGTGGATGCCCCAAATGTAAAGCATGCTAGGGTTTCCAAGAACTGGTGTTCAGTTATCTTTTTCATGATCAAACCCACTGGCATAAAGTTTTAGATGATTAACAGAACCAATAACTTACATATGAATAAATATTTCTAGAACTATGATTTATCTCAAAACAAAAAAGCCTATGATATAATCGCAGTAGTGGATAATTGATGGTATGACACTCAAGGCTCAGAAAACCTAACATAAACTGTTGGATTTAGGGCAGCCAGTTCAAAACTTGTCTCCTTCCTCACTCCACCCCTAGGAAAGAAGACTTTTGCTTCTTGAGCAATCAAGATAGCAGATATTTATTGGGATGAATCAGAGAATGGGAGCAGAGGAAACCATACTGTGGCAAGCGCCCATTCTCTGGCTCTTACTGTACATTTCCTTTCATGGGTCTTAAGGGATAAGAAAGGGCAGAAGAATGCTTAGCCCTTTGAACTGAGGAACAGTGTGTGGTGAGAGGCCTGGGTTCCTCTATCTTCCCTTCCTCCAGCTACCTTATCCCTCTTTCTCCTGTGACTGACAAGGTAAGCTGGGCCTGCAGCCTTTTTCTCAAACTGAGTGGACCATGGGTCATCTAGTCAAGCTCTTTTCTAGACAGAAAGGAAAACTCTTCTTGTTACCTCATGTGGTCTAGACTGGACATTCTTTACCACCAAAGCCATAAAACCGGACACAGGAATTTAAAAGAGGGTGCTCCAAGTAATATGGCTGTAAGTCTAAACAAATTTGGTTTTTTATGTACTCCTACCTGCTGACCAAGAGATTGCGTGCGGTTTGGGGCCAAAATGCTTGCTAGTAATAAGTGTTCCTTTGCCTGACCTTGTCCCCTATTCATATATTTTTTAAGAAACAGAGAGGGAAAGAAAGAGCTGGTAAAAGATAGAGCAATCTTCATTCACAGCTTGGTGCTTCTGCTTCTATGATTAAATACCTGTTGAAACTGCTCTGAAATTTAGAGCGGAGTGAATTTTCCTTTTGTTTCATTTCTTCCTGCATCACGTTCCCCATATTAAAATTTTAGACAGTAAAGCAGAACAAATATAACAATTTAAATACTGCCTCTCTCAATATGTTTTTCCTAGAACTGGGATTACTTTGAAAACAAAGATATTTTCATGTATTTGTAGTAAAAAGGGTTCAAAATGTCACAATCAAAATCCACAGAAATTATTATGCATGTGGATATAAAAATAGACGTGTGAGATTAATTTTAAACACACCAACAATTGACTTTTGTAGGATATTAGAAAGTGGAGAAATGAGTCTCCTGGGAAAGCAAATGTCTGAGGGTTCTTCTCCAACACATATACCATTTGATACATTAGAAACCTTCATTTTAACCCCTGGCCAGTCAAAAGCAAAGAAGAAATACAATGCCAATTAATATGGAAAATGATACTGATTTATTTGTGGGGAAAAAATTACCTGCAAAATGAATTTTGAGGAGTTTAAGGCTTACCCAAAAGCATATTTTCTCTCAAAGAATGAGCTTAACTCACATGGATATTATCACTCATAAAAATTCATAATTAATCTTTTAAATCATACTATGTTTTCTTTGAAAGTTTAGCATTTTCCCCCCTGCCCCCATTTTTATTAACCAAGTCATCTTCTAAAAAAGATCTTTAAATAGTTTCTAAATAGCATCAAAATACCCTGGGTATTAGTTTATTCCTAATATAAAGTGCACATCAATGGATTTGGAAATTATATTGCTACTTTATGGAATGCCTTGCTATAAGAGTTCTCTCTGGGGGTTAAGGTTTTGAACTCCCTTCTGTGGTTGGGCTCCTGATAAGCCCTGACTTGTCACAGAATCCTACAGTTACAAAGAGACCCGCGATGCTTCACTAGTTATATAGCACCTCTACCTCCATAGATGGAGTTCCAGAATGGAAACATATACAGGAAGAGACTGGTCAGTTTCAGGGTGCCATAACTCTCAGGTAACCCTAAGTGATTCCCTATATGTTTAACCGGGGAGAAATGACAATGTGTAGTATGTTTTGGAAAACAGAAATACTGAACAATAAAAATACCCTTCATTTTTGTTCATCCTTAGCTTTCATACATCGCATAGGATGAGATTTGCTGTGGAGTCTGGAGCCGAATTACCTCTATTGATGTTTCATTACTAAGAGACTCAGAATAAAACAGGATGCTGTGAAATATATCTGGTATATATTAATATTTGAAATGTTACTAGAGTGCATCTTTCATTTTCCTGTTTGATACTTCTTTTTTTATACCCATTTTATAATTTGACAAAGCTTATTGTAGCACAGGTACTAGTGCACCATGAGGAACATGTATTATGGGTAAGAACTGTCATTTGACTCCCCCCATTCCCATTTGCAGCTGCTCATGATACACACCTTCAGATCATAAACTACTTTCTCTCTTTGTCCTTAAAGAGATAGGTAGGCACAATGTCAAACTGTAAATCCTACCTAGCTTCATTTAAAATAAAGCCTTCTACTAATATTAATGAAATGAAAAGTTATTACTGTGTACCACACTTATTTAGGTGAAAAAAGAGGGAGCAAAGGAGATCTGTACCAAAAAAAAAGGAACTTCCAAGGTATTAAAGTGATTGATTTTTTTTTTTTTTTTGATATTGACATTCCTGGCTTGAAAGTCGTGTTTTGTAATAACAGTAAAGAAAACGTTTCCATTTAAAAGAGATATCCCATAGGGTTGAATAATTAACTACTAATGGTTGTTTTTTAAAGAGCCACCTTAAATTAACTCATTAAAGAACTAGTTTGTGTCAATTTTCAAACACATTTACATCACTACTTAAAATTCAATATTTACATATTTAAATAAAGGCCAATGTTCACATAACTTTATTCATATTAGCTCAAAGCTAGAGTCAACCCAAATATCTATCAACTGGTAAATGGATAACGAAAATGTGGCATACCTATGCAACAAATACTGCTGGACAAGAAAAAGGAATGGACTATGATATCACTACAGCACAGAGGAATTGTGCTCAGTGAATGAAGTCAGCTACATATGAGTTCAAACTATCCGTCCATTCACACTACATTCAGGACAAGGAGAACTAGAGAGACAGAAAGTAGACCAGTGATTGTCAGGGGCCAGGGTTCGGAAAAGGGAGGGAGTAACTGCAAAGAGGCAGGAAGCACTTTTTGTGGGGGTGAAAATGTTTTATATCTTAATGTAATGACACAATTCTGTACATGTATCAGAAATCATCTAGCTGTATACTTCAATTGAGTGAATTTTGTGGTGCTATGTTATATTTCAATAAAGCTGATTTTAAAAATTCAGGAAATTTCTATCAAGGGGATAACAGACTAGACCAGATATCATTGAAAACAAGGTTAAAAAAAATTAGTAACAAACGTATACACTAGCTCCCAAAGAGCAGTTTCTGCTAAAAGTAAAGTGAAACAGTTAAAATGTCAGTTCACCACATCCAAGTTGTGCAAAAGGGGGATAATAATTTTAATTACTTTTTAGGACTAAAAAAAAATTAAATGAAATGTTTAACATGCTTAACAGAATACCTGGCACATAGCAAGGACTCAAAAGTAACAATTTTATTATCTCCAAGGCAAATTCTTTAAGCAACTGTTTATAGCATTAATGTCTTTTTAATTAGGCTTCCTAATATTTTATGTTATGTTAGTCCCAACTCCTGCCTCTCAGACAAGGATCCTATTATCCAAATGATCCTGCTTTCTAAGTTTCTGCTATGCTTTATTCATTCATTTATTCAACACATACTTATTGGTTACTTTCCATATGCCAGGTGCTTTGCTGAGTGCCGGGGATAATGTATTATAGACATCACATATGACCCTCCACCCTCATGAGAAGGCACACATTAAACAAACTTATAATTAAATACTTAAGTTCAAATTATGAAAAGTGCTACAAAGTAGAAGAATATGGTATTGTACTTGATTAGAACGAAGAGAGGTCATTTAGATTTGCAATCTGTGGGAGACTTCTCTAAGAAATGAATCCTTGAGCTGAGACCTAAAAGATAAAAGTTTGAGAAAAAGTATTCTGTGTAGAGAGAACAGCAAAGATCTTGCAGTATAAATAAAGTGCGACTAACTCAAGGAAATGGAAAACAAAACAAACAAACAAAAAGCACGTGTGCCTAGTTGGTAATGAGAGTAGGGGAAAGCTGTAGGTGATGAGCATTGAGAGGTCAACACAGGCAGATGATGGAGAGGCTGGGGGGCAGGTTAATATCATCTTTCAAGTATAGATCTACTTAACATAATAGCAATAACAGCAAGTGACTTCTAGATAACAAACTGTATTCCAAGTGTTTTACAAGAGCTACTTCATTAAGTCCTCACAATAATTCTATACGGTAGGTATTTATTATCATGATCATTTGATAACACAGTCAACTAAATTTATGGAATATGTCCAAGATCACAGATAGGATAAAACAGCAAACAAAGATAAGAATCTCTAGCTTCAGAACCCACCCACTTAACTATGCTATGTAGCTCCTCCCTATGCTATACTGCCTCTCAGTTTAAGACTGAAACATGTTGCAGCAGGATCTACTTTATTAATTGAAAAGTTCACCCCATCTGCTGTGGAAAGGATGGATTATAGAGGAACAAGAATGAATGCAGGGAAAACAGAAATTAACTGCATAGTCAAAGCCAGCTTCAAGGCACACAAACTGTGCCACTGCACCAGACCCCATACTTAGAAGGGCACTGCTCCTTGCTTAATTCTGCTGTAGCTGTCATGAAATTCTAAATAATTGTTGAACAAGGGGCCCTGCATTTTTATTTTGCACTGAACCTCACAGATTATATAGCTAGCCCTGGCAGCAGTCTGTGCAAGAGACCCAAATGGCTTGGGTTTTTAGATTAATTCACTCACATCTGATGATTAGGGCTCTGTATTGCCCTTACCAGTATCCTTCCTTGGGGGCTGAAGAGAGCTGCCATTTATTAAGCACTGAGCTAGGCAAGATCCTAGAGCTTTACATATAAAATTCAATTAATCCACACAACCACTTTATAAAGTAGATTCCATTACCAGTATTTTGTTCAATGAGAAATTTCTGGCTCAGAGACATTAAGTAATGTCATATAGCTGACAGATGAAAGCTAAGGCTGTAATTTCAAAACCATTCTTCTAAACCAAATCTTTTCCCCAAGGCCATGGTTTGTATTGCCCACCCTAGAACTCTATGGCCGTGCTCTGCCCACCGGATGGGATATCTCACTACTGCTTGGAGCTCAGGTACCAAACTTTTAGCCTAACCAGTCACTGGAGGTTGCCCTCCCACATGAAACCCACTGTCATGCCTGCCACCTATTAGAGCTTGGACTGACAATTTCCCAGGCCCTAACAATCTGAAAATTAACAGACATCTTTCACTAATGTTTTCTTAGAACAAATATGATAAAGTACCGTGAAAATCCCCCCAAATTTGTAATGTGTTCTTCAAAATTCACCCTGGAATTTGTATGCCTACTGGATCCAGAGGGTTACGGAACCACAAGGCTACGGACAACCACATAGCCTTTTTATTTGTGCATCTTGTTTGCCCACTGAGAGTGTCTGTGGATGTGGCAATCCTGCTTCATTGAATCATAGTCTATCTAAACTCTAGAGACCGAGAATTTACCCAGTGCCAGGGTGAATCTTAATTTCCACTCCAATTCTCCCTAATATCAGACAAAAGTTCATACATTTCTGCTGAACTCTCCCAGTGGCAAGCACAGCAGAAGCATAAAAACCAAATTCAGTCATTGAGGGGAATTCTAAAAGTTTTATTATGTACTGTAAACGTGTTTGCCAAACATAAAAGTAAAATATGTCCTATTTACTGCCCAAGTTTTGGTTTCAGTCAAATATTAAATACAGGCAAAATAACTGTTACAATCATATTTTTAAAGCAAATTTTAGTTGTAATAAAGTAACTAATTAATCAGTGCAGTTTCCTAACAATTTTTGGTTAATCATACAAAATTGAAATCAGTGTGGTAGCTCTCCTTACATGGAACAATATTCAATATGTGTTGCAGTTACTAATGAGAACTTTGTTCTCAAAATCTCCATTTCTATTCTGTTACATGCCTCAAAGGAGAAAACACAATTCTATTCCACAATTTTGAATACTGGATAAGAATAAGACCCCACAAAAGTGCTATCTTTTGCTGAGAGGAATTTAAAGATGTATCATTCCCCGTTTACTGGATATTTATTGCTTAGGCCAGATACCCACTGTAAGGTGCAACTTTCTATTCTTTTCAAGAATGGAAGTCTCATTCTAATGTCGACCTGATTTGTTCATTAGAAGCAAAAATCAGGTGACTGCTAAGAATATCGTACCTAAGCATTCAAACTGAGCTCTAAGCCTTCTACACTGCTCAGAATAAAATTCAACTTGACACTTTTCATTTCCATGAAGTTGACAGTTTCAGCCTGTTGGAAAATTTTCTGGAACTTTGAGTTCCAACATGGGCATAAATGCCACCTGGATAATCGCCCAATACATTAAGTGGAATGCTTCACCAAAATAGAGGAGGCTTTCTTCTTGGTTTCTGGTTTATTTAGCAATTAACGCAGAGTAAAAACTTTTCTTTCAGACTAATATCCTTTATTAGTCATCAACTGGGTTTTTTCAGTCTGCCGTAACCATTCCCTGGGTGAATGGATGAGTCACAAAAATTCCCACATTCATTTCTGCACGCCTGAACTACCGTTATGAGAGTATACTAAATAAACAGATCAGATCAGTCGGCATCCCATTTGAACAAAATAGAAAACTACTGAACAAAATAGATTTTTTAAAAAGTCATATTGAATTTATTAAAAGGTGAAGAAATTGTGAGGGTGTTTAAAGCCTGTACTTGGAATGCTGGCAGATTTATTAGAAAATATTAGAGTTGGCAATCCACTCTTATTATTTGCTCCGTAAGTGACATATCTTCCAAAGGTGAAAACTATACGTCACTGATTGAAAGTGAATAGTCTTTTGATGAATCAGTCAAGAAGTATTAATTAAAATTCTAAAGATCAATGAAACTAAAAGCTGGTTCTTTGAAAAGATAAACAAAATTGATAAACCTTTAGCCAGACTCATCAAGAAAAAAAGGGAGAGGGCTCGAATCAATACAGTTAGAAATGAAAAAGGAGAAGTTATAACAGGCACCACAGAAATACAATGGATCATAAGAGACTACTACAAGCAACTCTATGCCAATAAAATGGACAACCTAAAAGAAATGAACAAATTATTAGAAAGGTATAATCTCCCAAGACTAAACAAAGAAGAAATAAAAAATATGAACAGACCAATCACAAGTACTGAAACTGAAACTCTGATTTTAAAAACTCCCAACAAACAAAAGTCCAGGGCCAGATGGCTTCACAGGTGAATTCTATCAAACATAAAGGGAAGAGTTAACACCTATCCTTCTGAAACTATTCCAAAAAATTGCAGAGGAAGGAACACTACCAAACTTGCTCTATGAGACCACCATCACTCTGATACCAAAACTAGACAAGGATATCACAAAAAAGAAAGTTACAGGCCAATGTCACTGATGAACAGAGACACAAAAACCTCAACAAAATATTAGCAATCCAAACCCAACAATACATTAAAAGGATCATACACCATGATCAAGTGGGATTTATCCCAGGAATGCAAGGATTTTTTTTAATCTGCAAATCAGATTTTTTTAATCTGCAAATCAATCAGTGTGATACAACACATTAACAAACTGAAGAATAGAATTCACATGATCATCTCAATAGACGCAGAAAAAGCTTTTGACAAAATTCAGCACCCATTTATGATAAAAACTTTCCAGAAAGTGGGTATAGAGGGAACATACCTCAACATAATAAAGCCTATATATGACAAACACACAGCTAACATTATACTCAATGGTGAAAAGTTGAAAGCATTTTCTCTAACATCAGGAACAAGACAAGGATGTCCACTCCTGCCAATTTTATTCAACATAGTATTGGAAGTCTTGGCCAAGGCAATCAGAGAAGAAAAAGAAATAAAAGGAATCCAAATTGGAAAGGAAGTAAAATTGTCACTGTTTGCAGATGACATGATATTATACATAGAAAATCCTAAAGATGCTACCAGAAGACTTATTAGAGTTCCTCAATTAATTCAGTAAAGATGCAGGATACAAAATTAATACACAGAAATCTCTTGCATTTCTATACACTAACAACAAAAGATCAGAAAGAGAAATTAAGGAAACAATCCCATTTACCATCGCAACAAAATGAATAAAATATCTAGGAATAAACCTACCTAAGGAGGCAAAAGACTTGTACTCAAAAAACTGAGATGCTGATGAAAGAAATCGAAGGTGACACAGATGAAAAGTTATACCATGTTCTTGGATTGGAAGAATCAATACTGTCAAAATGACTATACTACCTCAGGCAATCTGCAGATTCAATGCAATTCCTATCAAATTACCAATGGCAGTTTTTGCAGATCTAGGACAAAAAATCTTGAAATTTGTATGGAAACACAAAAGACCCCAAATAGCTGAAGCAATCTTGAGAAAGAAAAGTGGAGCTGGAGGAATCAGGCTACCGGGCTTCAGACTATACTACAAAGCTACAGTCATCAAAACAGTATGGTACTGGCATAAAGATTTATAGATGATTGGAATAGGATAGAAAGCTGAGAGATAAACCCACACACCTATGGTCAATTAATTTATGACAAAGGAAGCAGGAACATACAATGGAGAAAAGACCATCTCTTTGATAAATGGTGCGGGGAAACTGGACAGCTACATGTAAAAGGATGGAATTAGAACATTTTCTAACACCATACACAAAAATACACTCAACATGGATTAAAGACCTAAATGTAAGACCAGATACTATAACTCTTAGAGGAAAACACAGGCAGTACACTCTCTGACATAAGTCACAGCAATATCTTTTTGGATCCACCTCCTAGAGTAATGAAAATAAAAACAAAAATAAACAAATGGGACCTAATTAAAGTTAAAAGCTTTTGCATTGCAAAGGAAACCATAAACAAAATGGAAAGACAACAGAATGGGACAAAATATTTTCAAATGACAAGAGATTAATCTCCAAAATTCACAAACAGTTCATGCAGCTCAAGATCAAAAAAACAAAACAAAACAAAACTCTATCAAAAACTGGGCAGAGGATCTATAGAGACGTTTCTTCAAAGAAGACATACAGATGGCCAAAAAGCACATGAAAAGATGCACAACGTCACTAATTATTAGAGAAATGCCAATCAAAACTACAATGAGGTATCACCACCTCACACCAGTCAGAATGACCATCGTCAAAAAGTCTACAAATGATAAATGCTGGAGAGGCTGTGGAGAAAAGGGAACACTCCTACAGTGTTGGTGGGAATGTAAATTGGTTCAGCCACTATGGAAAACAGTCTGGAGTTTCCTTAAAAAACTAAAAATAGAGCTACCATATGATCCAGTGATCCCACTCCGAGGCATATATCCAAAGAAAACCACAATTCGAAAAGATGCATGCACCCCAATGTTCACTGAAGCACTATTTACAATACCCAATACATGGGAGCAATCTAAATGTCCATCAACTGATGAATGGATAAAGAAGATGTGGTACAAATATACAATGGCATATTACTCTGCCATTAAAAAAAGAATGAAATGATGCCATTTGCAGCAACATGGATAGACCTAGTGATTATCATCGTAAGTGAAGTAAGTTAGAGAAAGACAAATATCATATATCACTTATATGTGGAATCTAAAAAAAATGATACAAATGAACTTATTTACAAAACAGAAACAGACTCAGGCTTAGAAAACAAGTTTATGGTTACCAAAGGAGAAATGTGGAGGAGGTGGAGAGGGATAAATTAGGAGTTTGGGATTAACATATACACACTACTATGTATAAAATAATCAACAAGGACCTCCTGTATAGCACAGGGAACTCTACTGAATACTTTGTAATAACTTATATGGGAGAAGAATCTGAAAAAGAATAGATATATGTATATGTATAACTGAATTACTTTGCTGTACACCTGAAACTGACATCACATTTTAAATCAACTATACTAGTTGATTTAAACTAGGATGATCATATAATTTATTATCTAAACGGAGACATTTTTAAAAGTAAAAGGAGGGCTTAATAACTATACTGAGACAGCAGGAATACAATAGGATTCTCATGGGCAAACCAGAAATATACACCGTAATCATAGATGGTTTTTACCTTTAGCACATACCCCATTTAAAGAAGACCACTTAAGAACTAAAAAACATAGTGGATGTTCTATAGGATATTGGACAATTTAAATCCATTAAATATAAATTTGTATATAAGCAACACATGTATTTTATTCTTGGAAGCAGAAGTGTGAGCCACAGTTCTAGTTTGAAAACAAAAAAGTACCATTAAGCACACAGTTTTGAACTAAAATGAAAAAGGTCCAGAAAAATAAGGTAGGTTAGAAAAGGATCTAGGAGACATGACATGGAAGAAATATTTGAAAAGCCTGAGGAGGTTTAGCCAGGAAAGAGAAGGTTTAGCAGTGGGTCATGAAAACTATTTGTAAATCCTTTGAGGACTGTCATGAATAAGAAAGCTATACTTATTTTTTGTGCGACAGAGGTCAGAGCTAGGATTTAGGTCTGAAAGAAAGAGGGGAATAGATCTTTAGCTCAACAAAAGAGATCATTTTTGAACAATGGAGACTGCTCAACAAAGGAGTAGGATGTCACTTGAGTGAGCTCCCCAGCACTAGCAGTACAAGGTAGAATTTGGACCATCATTTATCATTCTCCTAGAATATGTAATATATGTCAGGCACTTTGATAAATGGTTAACAAGCAAAAGCCTATCTGAAAATCACAACAATCCTATACGGTGGTCACTGTTATAATCATCTCTGTTTTATAAACGAGGAAACCGAATCATGTCTAAAGACACAGATCTAGTATATATGATATAGAATTGAACTAAGTTGATTTCTACATTTCTTTCTGTAGTCAAGATGATTTTCAAGCCCAAGTCCTGATTGAAATTGTCTTAAACAGTAAGGCAGTATATCAAATAAGGAAAAATTCAAAGACAGCATAACTATAAGTACGCTGCTTTGGTTTTCTCTCATTATCTTGACTCTGATCTTTTCCAGGTGCTGGCTTCATCCATAGGTTGGTTGCAAGATACTGCACTAATGCCAGTCATCATATGCAGAAATAAGAGCATATGCAGAAGTAGAGAAGAGATATTCTCTCGTGGTGTCTCATTTTTACATGTGAAAACTATTTTCCCAGATCTAGCAGATCTCCCCTCACATCTCATTGGTCAGATTGCCTCTAACCCCTCCCTGGCAAGATGAACAGAACCACCATGACTGAATTCCACCAAGTAGGACTCATCCTTGATTCAAATGGGGAAGACATGGGAACAAAGAAAACATTTCTGTTAATAAGGAGAAGAGAGGTCAACGGGTATTAGTGGGATACATAATAGACCCTATAATCTTACTACTCCAAGTATCTATAGCACCTGGGAGCTTGGTTAGAAATGCAGAACTCCAAGCCCCACCCCAGACCCACTGAAGAAAAATTCTGTGCTTAGGAATGTGATTTGTGTTTACATTAAAATTTGAAAAGGTATTCCATATAATGCCTGCTATAGGCACCTCTGGATTGTGTAATCTTGTTAAAATAGCCTATAAAAGAGTAAAATCACAATGATAGAAACAACATTTGAACTTGGGTTCTGGGTAGGAATTGTAGAGTAAAAATCTCCTTCTCAGAACTCAGGGCACCCAGCCATGTGGATTATGGATGTTTTATTTTTTTATATTAATATATGCTGGTCATCAACATGCCAGTTACCAAGGGTCTTCATGAAGATTGGGTATATCTGTGTATGCTTATATATTTATATGTATATTTTTTCATCCTTTTGTTGGTGTGAACCACCAGGGTGCTCTTTGAAATAGTCAGGCAATCACAAATATGTTTGGCAATTCCACAGCCTCTTTCATCTGGAGATTGATCAAATGCTTTACAGATAATTGGCCTTTGAGGGGAAGGTGGAAGATAGTGGTGATTTGTAAATTTGTATGTGAGGTTAGTTCACTGGAATATTATCATAATTTTGAGATAGCTAATATGCAAAAGACAACATGGCTCTGTGGAGCCTCTTATGGGATGGCACAGTAATTAATAGGTTGCATCATGGCCAAAGGTGATTATCTGAGCAGCTGCTTCTTTACAAAGCCTACATAATCTGTAGCCAAAGGGTTCTCATGAAAGAAAAAGAAAAGGTTTGTTCACTTGTGATAGCGTTGGCCCTTTTCAATTAGGAATTTATTTTATGCCCTATATGCCTTTCCTGTGCAGGCCTTCTGCAACTTTGCCTAGGAGTGGAAGAAGCAGCTCAATCAAGTGCTTGAAATGTGAATACAGAGGGCTATATTCTATTTAGAGTTCACCTCTCACCACGAATATTGGACCCATGTATCCTTCCTTTGGGGACACAGAGAACCACAGATGCCACTGATTTAATAAGCACACTGTATCCTCAAAGATGTCACCTCATCATTTCAAAGTCTCTGCTCTGGCACTTCAGGTATGCCTTTGGGAGGCCATTCCAGCATTCTACGAGGCTGGGTAATAAAATATGTGATTCCTCCAGTGGATTCCATGGTCATGGAATGTGGTCAATTCTACCAAGCTGGTCTCCTCAAGGAATGTACCATATTGGAGGCTCAAAGTTTTTCTCTATTATAGACAGGTTGATACGTCAAGGAAGCAGGAACACGATCAGCCTTTGTAAGTGGGAGAAAATGCTGTGAAGCCTTTACATAGCTTTTGTCTATGCCACTATAGCCATGTTATTCATGTGTCCATCATGGCAGCTCTGGGGTATCAATGGCAAAAGTTGGCTTATGTCAACTGGTTAAGTTGTTCAATTCATCTATTATGGTGAATGCTTTCTTGTGGCCAATATTATGTGACACAGAAATCTCCACATTTTGTGCCCACTTCTGCATATCCATCCACATTGCAGACCTGCTTATCACTGATCTTCCAATTCTTCGTCTTCCAGGCTACTGCCAGAAGGCAAGGTGATTGGCCACTGACAAGAATCATAAATATTCTCTTACTGAGCCAGTTCCCCTTTCACACAAAGCATATAACCTGGTGCACTGCTCACAGCCCTATTCACTGGGAAGATTTTTTCTGCCCTCTACTGTCTTTAAGGTTCATCCCTGAATGTGGCTGTAATGTAGCCAACGTTCATTCTTGGCTTGCACCCAGCAACTCAGCTGATCCATCCATAAACCAATTTCACACTTTTCTCTCCTCTTGCACTTGATCATATAGAATCTCCCATACATTACAGGTAAAAGCAAGGTGAAGAACACTGTTAGTAGGTGACATGTGGGTCTACTCATGACCTCTGATCCTACAGGGGCTTAATCCTAGATGTACCCATTTTCATCTTACAATGGTCTGACTGATGTTTGACCCATCCAACTTTATGGCCTAGTGAGTCCCACAGATCCTAATAGCAAATTATAGATGCATGGTTACTTTGTGCCCATGGTTAAACATTCCATCTCCACCAGGGCCCAGTAAAGCCGAGAGCTATTTCTCAAAGGGTATATGATTATTTCCTTGAACGGCATGGTCTTATTCCAGAATTTCAAGGTCTGCTTTGTGTTTCTTCCACTGAAGTTTGCCACAAAGGTCCACAGTGCCAGTTATACTTCTAATAACATAGTGCCTAGAGATCACATAGGCTAAGTGGCAGGGCTGCTTGTACTGTAGCCCGAAATTACTGCAGTTCTCTTTCCTGCTCCAGGCCCCATACAAAGCTGGCTGCCTTCTGCATCACCTGCTATCTGGACCTCCAGAGTCCAAAAAGGGAAGCCAGGTCTCTTTCTTTGTGGTAAGGGAGGCGAGATGCAGCAATTTGTCTTTTACTTTGGAGAGGATGTCCAAGTACACTCTTGATCACTGGACTCCTGTAAATTTCACTGATGTGGCCTTTCCCTGAATCCTCATAGGATTTATCTTTCACCCTTTGGAGTGCGTGTGTCTTACCAATGTTTCCAGCTTTCTAGTCACTTCTTGCTCATTCTGTCCAATCAAAATGATGTCATCAATGTTATGATGGATCAGTATAATTTTCAGTGGGATATACATGCAGTTCAGATCTCTTCAGACTGGGACAGAGGGCAGGAGAGTTAACATAGCTCTGAGGCAAAACTGTCAGTGAATATCGCTGTTTGTTTCACATGAATACAAACAGTTTCTGATTCTCTTCTGATTGGAAGGGAAAAGAAAGCACATACCAAATCAGTGTTGACATAGCATGCACCCAAGATATTATTAATCTGTTCAAGAAATAACACCACATTTGACCCAGCAGCTGTGATAGGGTTTAATACTTTTTTAAGTCTGTGGTGGTCTACAATCATTCTCCAATGTCCATCAGATTCCAAAGGTGTCAGACTGGCTAATTAAACAGAGGTGTTATAGGGACCACTACTCTGCCTTGTTTAGGTCTTTAGTTGCAGCATTAATCTCTGCCATACCCTCTGCGATTTCATATTGTTTCCTAGTTACTATCTCATCCAAGGAAGGCAGTTTTGGAGGTCTCAACTGGCCTTTCTTCAGAGTGATAGCTCTTTCTTCACAGATTAGGGACAGAAGCGTTAATCCAACTACCAAATATATCAGTTTTTACTACATCCTTGGGGATTGGAGAAATGACTACAGGATGGGTCTGTAGGCCCAGTGTACTCGCTGTGAGCCAGAACTCCATTGATTCTCTGGCCTCCATATGCCTCTGCTCCAACAGGGGTACTATGATGACGGCTGAGTCTACAGAAAACAATGCCAACTCAAACCGTGTTCAGAAGTCTTAGAAATGTCTGGGTTTAGTCCCCCTCCCCCATGGTATATTCATGTGAGTAAATGGCTATAGATCTTTGAGAAAAACTTGGGGAAATCATCAGAGCGTATACTTGACATCATGTTGTAAAGTCCTTCCTCCTCAAAGGGTTCTCAGTGCAAAAACTGTTTTGGATCTGAAACCTTGAGCATAACTTTTTATTGAGGTGACCATTCTTTATCTCTTGCTCCTACATTTATGTCTTTTAAAAAAATTGTATTTGTTCAGCAGCAACTCAGACACTATGCCCCCCTTGAGATACTATTATCTATTAACCATTTCACAACTCCTGGCTAGTAAAGACCCTTGGCTGTTCCTCATCTTACCAACCGTTACATTAACTGTGGTCTCCTGGCTGATAGAAATGAAGCACTGCCACCTGGTCATTCTTACTTTCAACCCACATCAACCCATGAATAATAATGAGCCCAATTCTGTGACCACATCATCTATCATCAGCCTTGGCGTACCATCAGACTTCTTAGTGATACTAGTACCCTTCCCACCACACATGACCAACAGTCTTGGTGAACTGAATGTTCTCTGGGCCTCCTTGTGGAACGTCATACTCTGATGGCTCTTCTGGACTTATATAATATACCCATGCCAACATATCCACTTTTTCTGCCTTTTTTTTTTTTTACATCTTTATTGGAGTATAATTGCTTTACAATGGTATGTTAGTTTCTGCTTTATAACAAAGTGAATCAGTAATACATATACATATGTTCCCATATCTCTTCCCTCTTGCGTCTCCCTCCCTCCCACCCTCCCTATCCCACCCCTCCAGGTGGTCACAAAGCACCGAGCTGATCTCCCTGTGCTATGCGGCTGCTTCCCACTAGCTATCTACCTTACGTTTGGTAGTGTATATATGTCCATGCCTCTCTCTCGCTTTATTCCTCCCTCTATCATTTTTCAGGGTAACTCAGGCATTTTCACTTCACTCAGAGTGAGCTACTGTTTATTCCAGGCATCTAACAGCTAACCCACTGATAATTTGCCCCATTTCCTGGGATTCTTGCTAGAACATTAAATACTAAGTCCCAAGAGAATGGCCTTAAAATAATAGTTCTTGTTGATCCAGACTTACATTCCTGCCCCTTGATCAAACATCCTCAAAATCTAATCCCGGTATTAATCTCCTGGCTCCTGCTGGCATATGCAAACCAGTTCTTGCAATTATTTAGGTTAAAAGACTCTTTTTTTCCTTATAAATCTCAGCAGATCCTTACCCAAGTTATATTAGGGTTTAACCCTAATTGTCAGATTCAGAACCAGAAGAGAAGGCGGAGGCAGCTCCTAAGGGAGATACTTATTGCCTTATTTGGAAGAGACTTCTGCAGCTTCAATTCTTCAAAGTTTCAATTTTTCAAACGTATCACATACCTGCCACAGCATTTTCCTCCACTGTGACATTTTCCTAGATCATTACTGGGAAAACCCTATTGATTGAGTTATGTCATCTACCCATGCCCCATCCAATGAGTAGAGTGGCATCCTCTTCACCTGCCAGTTAGTAGGTGAGCCATTCCCACATCCCCATCCTACTACCTGTTTTCTCAGACCACTTGGTACCACTTATTTTAATCTACGTGAAAGAAAATGGCCAGGTAGCTGGGGAGAGCCCTTAGATCATGATGTGTGACTCTAAATAAAGGAGAGGAGAGAGAAGTCTGGGTGAAAGAGACCTAGACTGCTGAGCAGTCTAAGGAAAGTTTGGTAAGACCATTCAGGAGGCCTTAAGCCAAAATCAGCTGTCAATAAACTCCCCTGTATCTCATGAATGGGTCTTTATTTGCCCAGCCGCACTCAATCCCTGTCTGGGAGCATCCCACTGGAAACATGCCCTTGACCAGAACGTGGGGATGGATTTCAGAGTAAAGCACCTGGGTTCAGGGCCAGCATCATGGGCTTCAGCTTGGCAATCATACAGGGCCCTGCACTTGGCAGAGACCTGCCCTTGTTTAAGTGCTCTGCTACTGTCTTGACATTCTGAAGAATTTTATCTTTGAACTTGTGTTTTGTAAGGGACAATGGAGTATGTGCACTAACAGAGGAAACAGGCAATAGGCATGTCTGCCATTCCTTGCTGCCCATTTACATATGGGGCTCATGATGTCCCACAGCACAGGATTCTGGTAGACCCACGATGTGTTTAAGCCAGACTCAAAGTTAGTTGGAGGTAAGTTTGTTATGTCTATGACTGAGTAAGCAGGGTTACTGATGTAAGCCAACAGGCCACCAGAACTTGCCTCAAATCAGAAAGAAGAAACACATCATCACTTATGTGACTGTTCCGTATTCAACAATCACTTGTGCTGAAAATGATGGCATAGAAAGAAAAAGAAAAGATAGAGCAATCCATAGTTCCTGTTCCTTTCAGTTTTTCTTCACTGATAAGTAAGCTGAAGTTAGAGAATGTTGGTAGGATGTGTGTGCATATCAAGAAGTAAAATAAAAACACTCGAGCAACTTTTGTGCAGCTTCCATTTTTCTGGTGAGAAAAAATACATATGCATGTACAAGCTATGAAACACAAATTGCACAATTCAGTGATCCTGCACTAAATTAAATATTCTTATATTTGTATTTAAAACTGGTATTACACAACATAAATGGTGAAATTCAAGGTAGTAATTTAAAATTTTAAGTATTTCTTTAATTAGGACAACATGACATATCAAATTTAAAAAACACCATGAAAAGTCAAGAGGAAGATTGAAGAAGAAAGAAAACAGATTTATATTTTAGTACCTTTCCTGACACTTCGCCTTTTGAACAGTGGGCCTCATGTTTTTATTTTGTAACAGGTCTTGCAAATTATATAGCCAGCCCTCCCTGAGGCCCTCGGTCAATTATGGTCCCTGTAGTTGGAGATAAACAGATTGCACTGTCATAGCTGTCACGTGGGCTTTGGTGTACAGAAAAGCCAGGATGTAAACCTTAGACACCTGAATCTTAATTATTTGTTTATCTCACCGACCCACTCGTTTTCTCAGTATAGATGTCCCCCTATTTTTTCCTATCAAAGCATATTTAAAACTCGTAAGGGGTACCCTTCACCAATGTTCTACATTTTTAACCAACGTAAGTGACAGATGGTGATGATTACATGTATAAACCATACTTGGAAAGGGAGTCTCCTCTGTCCCTGCATCAAAGCGTAGCTCAACTGTTCAAGGATTTGTTTTGTATTTTTCCTTAGAGTATCTGTTAAAATATTGGGCTTTGTAGTCAGACTGCTTAGGTTACAATTCTGATTCCATAATGTGACCTGATATTTTGCAGAGGCTCTGCAAGGTTCATTTTCCTCATCTATAAAATGAGGTTATTATTCAGACTCATCAAGAAAAAGGGAGATGGCTCAAATCAATAAAATTAGAAATGAAAAAGGAGAAGTTACAACTGACACCACAGAAATACAGAGGATCATAAGAGACTATTACAAAAAACTGTATGTCAATAAACTGGACAACCGAAAAGAAATGGACAAATTCTTAGAAAGGTACAATCTCCCAAGACTGAACCAGGAAGAAATAGAAAATATGAACAGACCAATCACAAGTACTGAAATTAAAACTGTGATTAAAAAACTCCCAACAAACAAAAGTCCAGGATGAGATGGCTTTACAGGAAAATTCTATCAAACACTTAGAGAACAGTTAACACCTACACTTCAGAAACTATTCCAAAAAATTGCAGAGGAAGGAATACTCCCAAACTCATGAGGCCACCAACACCCTGATAACAAAACCAGACAAAGACATCACAAAATAACTATAGGCCAATAACACTGATGAAAATAGACACAAAAATCCTCAAACCAAATCCTACAATACATTAAAAGGATCACACACCATGATCAAATGGGATTTACCCTACAGATGCAAGGATTTTTCAATATTCACAAATCAATTAGTGTGATACACCACATTAACAAACTGAAGAATAAAAAAACATATGATTATCTCAATAGATGCAGAAAAAGCTTTTGACAAAATTCAATACCCATTTATGGTAAAAACTCTCCAGAAAGCGGGCATAGAGGGAACATATCTCAACATAATAAAGGTCATACATGACAAACCCACAGCTAACACTATACTCATTGATGAAAAATTGAAAGCCTTTCCTCTAACATCAGGAATAAGACAAGGATGTCCACTCTCACCACTTTTATTCAACATAGCTTTGGAAGTCTTAGCTAAAGCAATCAGAGAAGAAAAAGAAATAAAAGGAATCAAAATTGGAAAAGAAGAAGTAAAACTGTCACTGTTTGCAGATGACATGATACTATACATGGAAAATTCTAAAGAGGCTACCAGAAAACTACTAGAGTTCCTCAATGAATTCAATAAAGTTGCAGGATACAAAATTAATGCACAGAAATCGCTTGCATTTCTATACACTAACAACAAAAGATCAGAAAGAGAAATTAAGGAAACAATCCCATTTACCATGGCATCAAAAAGAATAAAATAACTAGGAATAAACCTAGGTATTTAATTAATTAATTAATTAATATAAAATGACTATACTACCCAAGGCAATCTACAGATTCAATGCAATCCCTATCAAATTACCAATGGCATTTTTCAAAGAACTAGAAGAAAATTTTAAAATTTGTATTGAAATGCAAAAGACCTGAATAGCCAAAGCAATCTTGAGAAAGTAAAACAGAGCTGGAGGAATCAGGCTCCCTGACTTCATATTATATTACAAAGCTACAGTAATTAAAACAATATGGTGGGACTTCCCTGGTGGCACAGTGGTTAAGAATCCACCTGCCAATGCAGGGGACATGGGTTCGAGCCTGGTCCGGGAAGACCCCACGTGCCGCAGAGCAACTAAGCCTGTGCGTCACAACTACTGAGCCTGCACTCTAGAGCCTGAAAGCCACAACTACTGAGCCGGTGCACCGCAACTACTGAAGCCTGCATGCCTAGAGCCTGTGCTCCACAGCAAGGGAAGCCACCGCAATGAGAAGCCCGCACACTGCAACAAAGAGTAGCCCCCGCTCGCTGCAACTAGAGAAAGCCCACACACAGCAATGAAGACCCAACGCAGCCAAAAATAAATAAATTAATTAATTAAAAAAATTTTTTTTCTTAAAAAAAAAAAATATGGTGCTGGCACAAAGACAGACTTGTAGATCAAAGGAACAGGGTAGAAAGCCCAGAAATAAAGCCATGCATCCATGGTCAATTAATCTAGACAAAAGAGGCAATAACATATAATGGAGAAAAGACACTCTCTTCAGTAAGCATTGCTGGGAAAAAGTGGACAGCTATGTGTAAAAGGATGGAATTAGAACACTCTGTAACACCATACACAAAAACTCAAAATTGATTAAAGAGCTAAATGTAAGTCTGGATTCTATAACTCTTAGAGGAAAACATAAGGAGAACACTCTTTGACATAAATCACAGAAATATCTTTTTGTATCCACCTCCTAGAATAATGAAAATAAAAATAAACAAATGGGACCTAATTAAACTTAAAATCTTTTGCACCACAAAGGAAACAAAACAAAAAGACAACCCACAGAAAGGGAGAAAATATTTGCAAATGATGTGACTGATAGGGATTAATCTCCAAAATATACAAACAGTTCATGCAGCTCAATATCAAAAACAAACAAACAACTCAATCAAAAAATGGACAGAAGCTCTAAATAGACATTTCTCCAACGAAGACATAAGATGACCAAAAAGCACATGAAAAGATGCTTGACATCGCTAATTATTAGAGAAATATAAATCAAAACTACAATGTGGTATCACCTCACACCAGTCAGAATGACCATCATCAAGAAGTCTGCAAACAATAAATGCTGGAGAGGGTGTGGAACAAAGGGAACCTTCCTACACTGTTGGTAGGAATATAAATTGGTACAGCCACTATGGAAAACATATGAAGGTTTCTTAAAAAACTAAAAATAGAACTACCATATGACCCAGAAATTCTACTCCTGGGCATATATCCAGAGAAAAACATAATTTGAAAAAGATATATGCACCCCAATGTTCATTGCAGCACTATTTACAGTAGCCAGTACATGAAAGCAACTTAAATATCCATCGACAGATGAATGAATAAATAAGATGTGGTATCTATATACAATGCAATATTACTCGGCAATAAAAAAAAAAGAATGAAATAATGACATTTGCAGCAATATGGATAGATAATCTAGGGATTATCATACTAGGTGAAATAAGGCAGACAATGAAAGACAAATATCATATGTTATCACTTATATGCAGAATCTAAAAAAAAAAAGATAAAATGAACTTATTTACAAAAGAGAAAACAAATGGGGGGAGGGATAAATTAGGAGTTTGGGATTAACATTTACACACTACTATATATAGAACAGATAATCAACAAGGACCTACTGTATAGCACAGGATACTCTATTCAATATTCTATAATAATCTAAATGGGAAAAGATTCTGAAAAAGAATAAACATATGTATATGTATAACTGAATCACTTTGCTGTACAACTGAAACACAACATTGTAACTCAATTATACTCTAATCTAAAATTTTAAAAAAATTTAATAAAGAAAATGGGGCTATTATAAAGCAATTTGTAGAAGAAAAATACATTTATCAGGGTGGCATGCACACATCTGTCAGTCAGTGCTATCTACTGTTAGCATTCCCTATTAGTGCTGTTTTTAACACAAATTCTTCAGAAACCAGGATCTGTTTTCCCAGCCCAAAATCTATAAAAATGCACCTTTACAATCAAACCGCATCCCTTTTGGGCAACTAAGCTAATGATACTTGAGCCCGCTCAGACCATTACTTAATTCAACTCTGCCTTTGCTGAAAACATATTTTTTAAAATAGTTTATTCCCCTAAAAAAATTCATCGTAGCTTCATTTTCCCTTTTTAGATTACCAAAGGTTAAATTAGAAGGCCATGCCAATCCTTGGGATGTGGAATCTGAATAGAATAAAACAAAGTCCATGTTGCTTCACTCTCCCGGCCTTTTCTGTGATCCTGATGATAAACAGATTATCACGCACCCTCCACTCTCATTTGGCATTTCTTCTTTTTACAAGAGCCTCAGTTTCACTCCAGTCTAAAATCTTATCAGAGCGTGTAAAATTTTTGTAGGCTACAGCCTTCAGTGGTTCTTCCTCATTGCAGTGTTATTCCTAACCAAAACTTGAGTTGAGATGGAATTTTGTCAGAAAACAAAACCAAGATAATGGCGTTGGTCAACTTAGTCAAAGCCCAAGGATATTGCTGAGAGTTCTAGTCTGGTACATTGTAAACAGAGTATACAAATATATTTTTAAAAGAAGGGACGAAGAAGGGAAGGGAAGGGGAGAAAAAAAAAAAAGATTTGCTAATAAATGAGGTAGGAACTATTTTATCCCCTGAAAATTCAATCCTCTTTTATAACTCTCTGATTTATTCTCTTCAACTTCCTTTTTCCACATCTCACTCAAAATTACAGGCAAATACATGTGGAATGATTGCTGTAATATTTGTAATATTCTGCCTAGGCTTTATTATTCTTTTCATCACTGTTCAAAAACACACGGGGACAAGGAAAGACAGTTTTGTAGTATAATTAGCTGCACAACTGATTAATATAATACTTTTGAATCATGGTTCTTTAATGAATTAAGGTGAATGTCTCAGAAATTACTGAATATTTTCAAAGGAAAATATCTATAATACCTTTCCCGATAGCCAATTCCCTCAGTTCAGCCAATTATGCTGGGGGAAAATATATATGTACACACACACCAGAGGAAATGGTATAGAAATTATAAATTTTTGCAACTTTAGGTAAAAACACAGCAAGATAAGAAGGGCAAGTTAGCAAAATTGAAACACCATATGAGTAGTTCACAATATCAGTGGACTAACCGGCCATGAAGAATAGACAGTAAGCAATTTAGAACAAATAATAAAATCTCTTTTTTAATGTAAGAATGAGTAATCCTTCTTTATTTTTCTTCAGTGTTGAAAAGTATTAAATATTAGAGGAAGTAATCTATCGACCAATTAGTTGAATTTTTCCACTTTCTTATGACTTTTAAAGATCTGTAAATTGTCTTAAAAGTGATGAGAGACAAATGTTAAAAAAGCAAATACAAAAAAAAATAAAATAAAATAAAAAAAAATAAAAAAAAAAAAAAAAAAAAAAAGCAAAAACAGAGATTTGAGCTGGTCAGACAAACGTAATGGCTGAGAGAATATCTTCAAATATAAAAGGGTTTTTTTTTTCCATTTTCCTTTTCTGAGTGAGCAATAAACAAATCTATAATATTCCACACTGTTCCTGGATTTTAATTAATTAAGGGAAATTATTTTTCATTGGGAAGACTTGAGGCTTCTTCCACTATCCCACAATCTTGTTAATTATCTAGGCCACTTTGGGGGTGTGTGTGGCTCAACATTTTAAAAAGTTTCTTTTGACTTTCTCTGTTCCTTGAAAACAACTAAATCAGACACAAAGCAGAAAAACAAAGGAACTTTATATTTAAATATAAGCTTAAAAATAGCAATTAAGAAAAAAAAATCCATAGAGAGTTTTGCCTTTATCAGCCACACAACTGCATATTTTGACAGTGCTTAACAGGATCACAAGTACTGTAAAATTTTTAAGAACTGTATTCCTTCAAAATTCATATATTGAAGTCCTAATGCTTAGTACCTCAAAATGTCACTATATTTGGAGACAGGATTCTTAAAGATTTAAGTTAAAATGAAGTCAACAGAGTGGGCCCTAATCTAACTGGTATCTTTGTAAGGAGAAGAGGTTAGGACATTGACACACACAGAAGAAGACATGGGAAAGAGAAGACAGCCATTTACAAGCCAGGGATAGAGACCTCAGAAGAAATCAACCATGCCAACACCTTGATCTCAGACTTCTAGCCTCTGAAATTGTGAGAAATAAATTTTTGTTGTTTAAGCCACCCAGTCAACGGTACTTTGTTATGGTAGCCCTAGAAGACTAATACAGAGTTCTATCCTAACAACCACCATGGGTAAGGATGAAGAGATGTGATAGAAACCAATAACAATTGTTTGTTCTGTACAACAGATAGATACAGACTTTATGCTGAGAAAAGCTGTACTGTGTGTGACCTTTCTGGATAGGGAAGTCTATCATATGATCCTTTTCCACTTATTTAAGAGTCTGAAAATAAAGCTATTCATCAAGTCGCAGCTCTTGAACCTATTATCTATTGGAGTGTCCTATCCAAAGGCCTTACCCCCTTGGCCTCTCTAATAATTCACGTGTTGTGGCAGAACTACGAGTAAGTGATACGTCTGTAAGAGTAGAAGGGAGCAAGGTTCCTATCAACCCCCAAAGTGGCATTCTCAAGGGTACTCAGCAAGGAGAACAAAACTCCCATGGGAAAGAAGACTTTGGTTATTCTGATTACTTTCCTCATATTTAATTGTAAAGGCTCTGAGATAACCTAGTATTTTCAAAGTATAATTTCTCTGAGTAGATGGTCCTAACTCAAGAGCCTGAATTTTACAGTGACTTTAAATATCATAACATTCAGGACTTAGGACAATATTTAGCTTAGGAGCTATTACCTGTGGTCTTTATTTACTGCTTGGAACCTAAGAGAAGATAATAGTTTTATATAACTTTATCATTATACATTTTGAATGATGATAAAAATTGCATTGCAGCTAAAAAAATGTTTCAGTAGAGATACGTTTAAGCACTAGAGCAGTAAGGGATAGCATATGTCAAGTAATGAAGGGGATGGGATGCTGAAAATAAAAATCAATCAGCAACAGGAGTTTTTTAACTTACCACTGAAGCCCTATAGATGGTGAGTTTACAGATTTTGTCAATATAGCTCTGTGATACTCCAAATGAACAGAAAATAACTTTAAAAATGAACTTTAAAAATGCCTTTGCTTTGCTAACAGAGAACCTGGAACCATTTGTCTTACATCCATAAAACAGTGCGATCAGTAGGACAAAGGCAATACCTGCCACTTGGGAACTAAGAGCAACAAATGTGAAGCCTGAAACCAACAGACTGTAATTCACAAGTGTCCAAATCCTGCCCTCAGATACTCTTGGGCAGCTCCCACTGGGGCTTTAGCTGGGGAGTCAATTGAATTTCAGTGCCTGAAAGGAACTCTTGGCCTTCTGGGAGCAACTATTCTCTGCTGAAATATGGGCAAGGAGTTTTAGGTAATAATCAGACATTAACAGTAACCATATGGATAAAAATACAATTGTTCTTTCTCTCTCTTGTAACCAGCCTTAGGCCCAGGAAAACATATCCAGAAGTAACTAAACTAAAATTACATCTTTAGCCTCTATTTCATATTAATTAGACATCATACATTCTGCATATGAGCTTCACTTATTATTCCAGTCAGCGATGGGAATCTTACCAAGACATCACTCTCACTCTGTGAGAATCTGAGCCCTCTGACCCTTGCCACCCAGGAGAAAGGGAAGTACATATGTAAGAGACCATGATTACAAAATGAATTATTAAGGAAAGAAGTCAATCCAAAAATAATCATCACATTTGAAACAGCTTCTATGGCTTTATGGCCAGAAGTGGTACAAGAAAATGCCATACACATGGGAATTCTTAAAAACAAGGGGGTGATGGTGAACTCTTCATTACATCAGTCCATCAGGTAACATTTATGATAACCCACCATCTCCACATTTCTGTGTAACATGTACCCTGGGAAAATATAGTAAAAGTAGAAGAGACGGTCTCGGAATTTAAATCTCAGTGAAAAACACAAATGAAATTGTAAACATAGATTTCCATCCCTATGTGCTGAAAGGATCCTAGAACAAAGGGGCGTAGGTGTGAGGTTGTTAAATGAACAGGTTTGGGGCAAGATAAATGTTAATCAAACATCTTTAAAAAGTAGGACATAGGGGCTTCCCTGGTGGCGCAGTGGTTGAGCATCTGCCTGCTAATGCAGGAGACACGGGTTCGAGACCTGGTCTGGGAGGATCCCACATGCCGCGGAGCAACTAGGCCCATGAGCCACATCTATGAGCCTGAGCATCTGGAACCTGTGCTCCGCAAAAAGAGAGGCCGCGATAGTGAGAGGCCCGCGCACCACGATGAAGAGTGGCCCCCCGCTTGCCACAACTAGAGAAAGCCCTCGCACGGAAACGAAGACCCAACACAGCAAAAATAAATTAATTAATTAATAAACTCCTACCCCCAACATCTAAAGAAAAATAAAAAAAATAAAAAGTAGGACATAACTCAGAGGAGAGAAAGCAAACTGCTACCCTGGGAAAAAATGTGCAGAGAGAAGAGATATCCCAAAGTCATAGGCAATTTAACCAGTGAATTTTCTCAAAGTTAAACTTCCTCCAGTGCATGAAAAGAAACAAAAACAGGCAGATCATTGTAGTTGAAGGTGGTTTTCAGTACATAATGGAATAGTTGTGGATTAGGATTAATGGAATAGGATTAATGAAGACAACTGAAGCCTACTGTAGATCTCCTAATATCAAGTAACCTGGTAAAAATAAAACTTATTGAAATTATTTTTTTTCAGAATAAAACTATACACATATCAGCTTAATATTTGGATTAGCTCAATCATTCAGGTTGTTTCTCTGAGAATCTGTATGATATACCATGTAAAGTTCATGTAAATCATTGCCAAATCTTTTTCTGTTGGCATAGTTGAGTCCAAACAGAATCCTGAGTCAGGATAAGGTGACATATTCCTTTAGTAGTTTGCTTAAGACACTCCTTCTGTATGTACTTTGTTTTGCCTGTTCTCAAATGTTTGTCCCATAATAAGCCAAATATACAGAACATCCTGAATAATTAGTTGTCATAATAAAACTCTGTCAATAGAGATACCCATGTGGTGAATATCTGCTTTGGTGAATTATCTGTGGACAAAGAAATTATCCACTTACTTCAAACGCTATATCTGATTAAACCTTCCCCCAAAAAGGATTAGACAGTCACACTTGCAAGTACTTTGCATTGAGCTACAGATTGCATTTGGCAGGGCCTCCGAATTCAAAATGAATTTAAAATGAAGAAGCATTTGACATCCTTAATGCAATTTGATGCCTTAGTTTCCAGTATTTAAACTGCAGAAGATTTGCATAGAATTTCATTTAAAAAAAAAAAACAAAGGGAGGAAAAGAAGGGAAGTGAGGGAAAGAGGAAAGTGGGGAAAGGATGGAAGTATTTTATACTCACAGGAGTTCATAAAAGATCTCCAGAAAAGATGAAATGAATCTGTTGCTATCTCAGGTAACACAAAAGCTACCATTTATCAATACTGGTTATAGTTATGGTGCATTCTTTCAACCAGGACTACTTAGTACACTGGTAAAGAAAAACAAGCCAAGTTATGTGAATGAAAGGTCAGTTTTTCATCAAAACATAAGAAAAACAATATTTGCATCTTACTGAATCCTACATCAAGTTTGAAATTTTAAGGAAATGCAAAACTCTCTGGTTTTGTGGTGATTTCATGGTGAAGATTTGTAGAAAGAAAAATTAATAAGGCTTCCTGATAATGATATATACATAGAAGAAAAACCTAGGAAAACCATTTCTGAAATAGTTTTACAAAAAGTACAACTATTGTTTTCTAATTCCATCTTCTTTATCCAAGCCCCAACTTTAAATATCTCCTTTCTCTGAATAACTATAGTCATTTTTTAATTGACATGAACATTATTATTTTTTTCTCTATCATGTAGGATTAAAAGCATTTTGTTTAGAAGGACCCTCACTGAAACAACTATGTTTATTTTATCCAATATCTTATATATAGTAGCCTCTCGAAATTGTTGATAATAAAAAGTGATTGCATGATGATCACAAGAATTAAGTCATTTTAAAAGTTAAATATATTTGTGTTTAACATGCAATACTATGAGCGCTTCAGGAAAATAGCTTATATTCAAAAGTAATACATTCAAAAACTTTCTAAGATTTTTAAATTTGTATCTCTTATATTAAGGTTATTGTTCAATCCTGAATTCAAACTCATATTGAAAGTCCTGTCTCAGAGATAGTGAAGTAAGTTCTATATTTTTAGCAAAGTTTCAAAGATTAAAGGCACTTCCTATCAGCAGTTTTACAAAGCCAACTGATGCATGAAGAAAAAAATTTCTCTGGAAGACATTTGTTTCTGTTTAGTTATACATACATTAACTATTTCACCAGAAACATCTGCCCTAAAATTTTTACTAGGAATCAAAAAAAAAAAACCCCACATTTTCAGAAATAACGTGGGCTCCTGTAAGTGCCATTTATTATCCAGAGGTATTTCAGATACTGGGTGATACGAGTTAATTGTTCAATACTATTTAGTACAAAGGGAACGAAAGATAAGGCATCTAATTGATGCATTAGCAGTCATTCCCACCTCCAAAAGTCGCAGGAGGCATTTTTAACAGCCATCATTTTCTTTGCAGGGGATCTGCTCTGAACAAAATGGAATATTCACTATTTGTTCTATCTTACATTTATTTAGCAAGAGTCATTATCATCCATCCCAAGTACACAACTTTACAGAACAAGAGATGAATAAAGCAACAATGTTTTGAATAAGCAGCTTTTGTTTTATAAAGTGCTTTCTGTTTTGTCTCAGGACCTTGTCAACTTGAACAGATTCTTCCTCTGAGGTGCACAAATGGCCCTTCTATATTCATTGTTATTCACTGTTCATCTACAGTGATGTAGAAATCAGTGGATTCTGTCTTTTCTCCTTTCCTAAGTAATATTCCTTTGGAGTTTGACCCTAATAATTAGTTTTGGGGAAAATGAATGAATAGAATTATATTACTACTACTTCCTGTGATTCTGTGAGGTGAAAATATGTCAGGTTTTCCATCATAAATACCTATCTTTAGAATTTTATGCTACCATTGTAAAAATAATCCTTGGGTCAGAATTTAATATTTCACCCTGTACGTCTTTCCTATTTTTCTGCCTTGGAAGAAATGGAAATGTATTCTGAAGAAAAATTGGTTTTCTATTGCTAAGAATGGCAAGTGGAAAAAGACAGTATTGTTAAACTTACATCAAGGCTAATTGTATTTTTAAGTAGTGTGCAAAAAGCTGCTTGCCCTGAAGAAGAGTTTTTCTCTAACAGTAATAACAAACTAAAAAACTCTGCCTATAAAATCTGGCCTTTGAAAATACTATTGCTCCCTAGTGAAAGGGCTCTCTCTGTTGCCCTAGGTTCTAGAATGTTCTGAGGTAAAACTTGAGAGTAAAGTATGAGATTAGAGCTCCTTTTCCTGTATCATTTCCAACCGGTAGCATTCCAACCTAAAACTTTTTCAAATTAGTACAGGGCTTCTGAAAAAGGCAAAGTCTCTGGGGTACAGTTTTAACTCTGTTCTAGCAAGGAATCAAGGAAGCTGAATAACATCTCGGAATCTCAGGCTCCTCTTCTAGAGAAACAGTCACCTGAAAATATTTTATATCTCTACAGAGTACAGAATATACTATACTACATATGTTATACTATACTCTATATATTTTTATGTAAGGTATACAGAATACTTTATATTCTACAATAATAATGGAGTCTTTCTATCACAGACTCCATTATTATAGTAGGGAGTCCTGAAATGTTTACCTAGTAAAAAAAAAATAAAAGAATAAATTATACTGCCTACCTATGTACAAGCGCAGTCAATCCTAAATATTCCTATGAATTACCAAAATATTATTGGGCAACCCCACTTAATGATTTTTTCTTTGATTCATCAATTTATTCATTCATTCAAGAATTATTTACTGGGTACTCAACATGTGCCAGATTACATGATACAACCAAAAAAATAATAATTAATTCCTGTCCATTTAGAATCTACAGCTTAACAGAGAAGGCAGATATTAAGTAATTAATTACCACAAAATTGGATTAATATTATGATGGGGAAAAGATTTTCCTACCATGTGTATACATACACATGGACAATAAATTGTTCAGTGACTCTAGCATCATCCAGTAACAGTGAATAATACAACACTCACTATTTTGATGAATCTTTGTGGAAAATTAGGGGAATTCTTAGAACTAATAATAGCCCAATAGCTTTTCCTTTCTGTCAACACCTAATAGGTCTAATAATTACCATGAAAAATACTCAAAACCCAGCTGAAATCTCATTTTATTGGTGTTTTAGTCACTTTCTAAACAGATTTACTCAACTATAGAGGACACAGAGAGGTTTGACAGCGTATCCTTCTAAGGAAAACAAAATGATGCTTGATAGAAAAAATTTCCGGAATCCTTAACCTTAATCAATGGTTTCCTCACTTAGAGGATTCATTTTGCTTTTCTTCACTTACTTTATTTTATTTACCAAGAGCAGTGTTGTGGATGGCAAACTATGACACACTGAGTTGTTCAATTACATTTTTATCCAAGCTTTTTATATTTTATTCATATGTAAATTATATTTGATCCAATATACATTTCTCCTTATGCCTCACTGATTTCTGCTGTCTTTAAAAGATTTATAGCCTCCGGAAATAGTCAATCAATGGCCCCTAAAAAATGTTCAGTAAGAAAATAGTGTCACACTCTCAAAGGAGAAAAATTATGAAACAACAAACTAAACTACGATCAAAGAGATAGCTTACTTAGTGTTACAGCTAAAAAGATGAGAAAGTCCAGAGGTATCCAGGCCCAAGTGTTATTACTGATGTCACAGTTTGCTTCTTTTCTCTTTTCTTACTCCATTATCTTTTGAATGTTGCACCCAAGTGTACAGTGATGAGAAATCAGTAGAAAGATTTGGTAATAGCAGAAATACTACCTGAAGCATTCCACATGTATTTGTAAGTAGTTACAAAATAAGTGTATAAGAAAGGATGAAAAGGTAAATGCACTAGGGTTGTGTTTTGATTGAATTTGTGACTTGCTAGTTGAAGGCAACTGCAGTAATGGATATATGCTTCAGCCTTGGTTTTCACTCTTCCTTGATCACCCAAGCTTTCGTACACATAAAAGTAAAGGAAAGAAACAGGATGGTAGGCAATTTATTATTTCTCTAAAAGCTGCAAGAGGGGGGGAAAAAAAAACCTCCAAGTAAATTCTCAGAGGAAATCTGGTTTCTTTTTAGTCCTGTTCCATTTTTGCTTTTGTGTCTACATGTTCACAAATAAATGATTCCAATTTGTAGTCAGAATTTAAATCTCAAGTATTTCACTCACTGAGAAAAGGAACATACATGAAGGCACAGGAGAATTCTGTATACAACTTTTGCTGTGACAAAATGTTCCCTTGGAAACTGAATTAAATTATTGGTGTATTCTCAACTAGGTTTATTCAAAATTTTGACTGGGAAAGACCTAATATTTGCCAATATAAAGAGGACCTTTGAAATTCATTTTTTCTTCTGTCTACAACGTGGAATTTGCTTAACATTAGTTATTAAGTACAAAACACAATCTTTTATGTGCAAACTAGATATCTTTATAGGATCATATTGAATGGTCAGTAATTTCAATTCCGCCACCACTGCCTATCTCCAGGGTGCCCAGCACTGATTAGGCTACATATGGACATATGGACAACCTCAAGGATTTCTTGGTTTAGTAAAAGAGATAAACAGATTAACAAACTATGAAATTCATGGAGAACATACAAACGAAAAATGTTATTTTATGATGGGCAATTTTGAATAAGACGTTTTGTTCATTTGCAAGATAGATGTGTAAATAACATGGATGGTGATAATACTGTAATGCTGACTACTCAGTGTATCCTGGGCAGTTGTGGCTAAGAGTTGGCCTCCCTAAATAGAGCAGGGCAGTTTACTCTGGTGGTTAGATTAGGCTGATTGAGGAACCTAGATAGTGGAGGCAGCCCAATGGGTAGGCAAGAGGTACATAGTATCAGAAGCCTTAGAGAAAGGTGAGAGACATTAAGCAACAGACAGAGTGCTACTGAGAAAGATGAGTAGGCCTGGGAAAGATTTGGGGCAGATTCTTCTAGCCTAAGTGACAATCATACAACTTGAACAGACTTAATCAAGACATGTAATTTACTGGCTTACATAACTGAAAAATGTAGTCAAGGTCATGCTCATGAAGTCATCATGAATCTATTTCTCACTTTCCTCTGGGATCTACATTCCTGTGTTAGCTTCTTCTACAGGCAAGCTTAAGCCAGTGGCAACAATGGGCTGCTATATCTCTAAATGTATAATCTATTAGTTTAACAATCCAAGCAAAAAGACAGAATTTTCTTTCTCCAAATGGTCTGGCAATTAAAAGTTGATAAATCAAAGCACTGTCTGTATCATCCCCATCTCAGAAACAATCTTTGTGTATCTGTTAGAAATTTTAGGAATTATATTCTTCTGCTATAATGACAATGATTAAAGTAAGTCCAGGGGCTTCCCTGGTGGCGCAGTGGTTGAGAATCTGCCTGCTAATGCAGGGGACACGGGTTTGAGCCCTGGTCTGGGAGGATACCACATGCCGCGGAGCAACTAGGCCAGTGAGCCACAACTACTGAGCCTGCGTGTCTGGAGCCTGTGCTCCGCAACAAGAGAGGCCGCGATAGTGAGAGGCCCGTGCACCGTGATGAAGAGTGGCCCCCGCTTGCCAAAACTAGAGAAAGCCCTCGCACAGAAACTAAGACCCAACACAGCAAAAATAAATTAATTAATAAAGTAAGTCCAAGGTTTACTTCTCCCTCACATTAAAACACCATTTCAAAGCAATTATACTCCAATAAAGATGTTAAAAAAATAAATTAAAAAAAAAAAGACCAAAGGCCTGTATGGGACTAATATGCCAACACTATAGTATAAGATGTAAGGAATGGAGAGAAAGACACAAAACTGTCATTACTTGTATTTGATAAAATTGTCTGAATGAAAGAATCCAACATACTCTACAGAGAAATCATTATAAGTAATGTAATTGGCAAGACTGCTGCATATAAAAATAATAGACAGCTATCAACTACATACCTATACAGTGGCCACATAGAGTGGTAAAATCTTATTAAGTAAAATATAAAATCTTGTTAAATAAAATATATCATTTTCTATAGCAATGCAAGTATAAGTTACTAGACTAAATTTAAGGGATGTGAATAGTGAGTACTTTTTTAACAATAGAAAAATCACAAAATTCTACTTAAGTAAATTTAAACGTTGGAAACATATACATGTTCACAGATAAAATGATTCAATAGCATAAAGCTATCAGTATGCCCCAAATTAATCTAAAATTAGATGGAGTTCCAATCAAAATCCCCAACAGATTTTTTTTTAAGAAACCTATAAAAAAGTATATAGAAAAGCAGAGAGTCAGGGATTTTTTCAGGAAACCTGTCAAGAAAATTTACACAAAAAAGCCAACAATCAAGAATAGGCAAGACACAAACTATTTGTCCTACAGACATCAGGCTATTATGAAACTAAAGTAATTAAGAAACATGGTATTGTCACAGACACAAGGAAACTGACTCATGAAACAGAAAATTCATATAGGTAAGTATATTATATAAATAAACAGTGAAAATCATGGGCAGAGGGAACTAATTATTTAATAAATCATACTAGGAAAATAGCTTATTCACATAGAAAAAAATTAAATTGTATCCTTATCTGATAAAATAAAACACAAAGATCAATTCCAAATAAAAAGTACGAGTGTACAGGTTAAAAAACAAAAAAACTTTAAAACTTTTAAAAGGAATGTTTTTATGGAATTGATACTGAAACTATTTCTAAAAATGACATAAATATAGGCACAGAGAAAAATACTGTTAAATTAGATAGTATATGAAGTTTTTAATTCTTCTGTGCATCAAAAGGCATTCAACAATGTTAAACCTCAGTCACTGGAAGATTATTTTAAAACTGAGTAAATCCCAAGAGATTGCAATTTACAATATATAAAGAACACTTTTAAATCTATACGAAGAAGACAGGCAATTCAACAGAAAAACTGACAATAGTTACATATGGTCACTCCACAGAATCAGAATCTAAACTGAATAAGCATCAATAGATATATGAAAAAATGAGCACCAGTAATCAAAGAAATGCATATTCAAACCATAATAAAATACCATTTGGTGCCCAACAGATAGTGAATATCTAACACTAAAAAATGCATGTAAATGCGTTGAAACATTAATATATACTAGTAGAGGGCAAGTTGCTATAGTCAATTTGAAGACCTATTTAGCAAAATAATGAAAAGTACAAGATGACTTAGCAATTTAATCCTACATACATATTCTAGATAAATCCTCACACATACAAAAGATGTGCATAAGAATGTGCATAGCAAAAGTATTTGCAACAGAAAAAAAAGTAGAAGTAACATAAATCTTTATGGACTAAGATATATATATATATATATATATATATATATAATGGTATATTCATGTGTTAGAATATAATACAGCAGTGTAAATTAATAAACTCGATCTACATATATCCACATAGATTGATCTTAAACACTCAATATTTAGTGAAAAAGACAGGATACATGCAATAGGTATTATATTACACACACATGCGGAATTTTATAATAGTGAAACAGAACTCTGTATTTATTAAGAATATACAAAAAAATTGGCAAAAGCATAAGGTCACCTAAGGGAATGATGAACAATAAATGAGGACAGTATTTTTCTCTGAGTATAGGGAGTTGAATGGAATTAGGAAAGGATACTTAGGCCACTTCAGCCCATATTTGTAAATATTTTATATTATTCTATCTGGGTGGCTGTTAATAGGTATTTGATTCATTATTATGAGTACACTTTTATATCTGATACATTTTAATACATTTAAAAGATATTATGATGAGAGATCAAGATGGTGGAGTAGGATGCAGAAACCACATTCCCCGACAGACACATCAAAAGGCACATGAAATGATGCTCAACATTGCTAATCAAAGAAATACAAGTCAAAACAACAATGACATATCACCTCACACCTGTCAGAATGGCTACCTTCTAAAAGACCACAAATAACAAATGTTGGTGAGGATGTGGCAAAAAGGGAAGCCTAGTACACTGTTGGTGGGAATGTAAATTGGTGCAGCCACTGTGGAAAACAGTATGCAGATTCCTCAAAAATTTTTAAATAGAACTACTAAAAGATCCAGCAGTTGCTCTCCTGGGTATATATACATCCAAAGAAAATGAAAACACTCATTTGAAAAGATACATGCACCCCAATATTCATAACAGCATACTTATAATAGCCAAGACATGGAAGCAACCTGTTCATCAACAGATGCGTGGTTAAAGAAGACGGGATACATACATACAATGGAATATTACTCAGCCATAAAAAAGAATCAAAATTTGCCATTTACAACAACAAAGATGGACCTGGAGGGTATATGCTTAGTGAAATAAGTCAGAAAGAGAATGACAAATACTCTATGTTATCCCTTATATGTGGAATCTAAAAAATGAATGGATATAACAAAAGAGAAACAGACTCACAGATATCGAGAACAAACAAGTGGTTTCCAGTGCGGAGAGGGAACGGGGCAAGGTAAGATAGTGGTAGGGAATTAAGAGTTATAAACAAGTATGTATGAAATAAATAAGGTACAAGGACATTTTGTACACTAGGGAATATAGCCAATATTTTATAATAACTTTAAATGGAGT
The DNA here is from genome assembly GCF_003676395.1 of Aethalodelphis obliquidens. Classification (NCBI taxonomy): domain Eukaryota; kingdom Metazoa; phylum Chordata; class Mammalia; order Artiodactyla; family Delphinidae; genus Aethalodelphis; species Aethalodelphis obliquidens. Next base: position 21,289,206 of record NW_020837948.1, read on the forward strand.
ATAATCTATAAAAATATAGAATTGTTATGCTGTACACCTGAAGCTAATGTTGTAAATCAACTATACTTCAATTAAAATGAATAAATAAAAATAAGAAAAAATAAAATCTTTATGAGCCAGTTACTGAATTTACTTAGGGAGAGTAAGTAGGAATGGGGTACATAAGGAGACAATAGCAAAGGGTAGGTGCACTAATCTAAATCAGAGGTCTTCAACTGCAGCCCGTAGGCCAAACCCAGACAACCACTTGTTATTTTTTTAATAAAGTTTTATTAGAACACAATCATACTCCCTTTTTTACATATGGCTACTTTTATGCTACAATGGCAGAGTTGAATAGTCGTAACAGAGATAAGGCCACCAAAGCCGAAAATACATACTATCTCACCCATTACAGAGAAAGTTTGCCAGTGCTCTAAATGGGTATAGACTTTGCTTATTACATAATAATAAATTTTAGCTTATTGTATACATACTATAAATTGGGATTTTAAATGTATCTTCTCACTTCATTTTCAGTATTTGAGAGAATGTTAACATTATCCCTATATCACAGATGAAGAAACAGATTGAGAGAATTTGAGTAAAATTTTTCAATACCATTCTGACTAGTAAGAGACAAAAATAGGTTTCTCTGATCCAAAGTCATATACTGATTTAAACCCCACCAAAAAAAGATAGAGACGGACTCCAGAGCTCTTTATTTTCAGAGTACACATTTTTACTCTGATTCAACAGTCTCTATTTTACTCAAAATAGAGACTGTTGAATCAAAGATTGGAAGAGGATAAGAACTAAGATGTAATGTATATAAAAACTGAAATTAAAAAAAGAAATGTACCTTTTGCCCCAAATAATTAGTGGTAAAAACTGCCCCCCAAAAAAGGAATGACACTAGCATATCCACATACAATTTTTCTTTTTGTCACTCCTTATGAGATACCGAAGCACTGTGTTAACTTAAAGAGCCAATTATATGACATGATAGAACTCAACTCAACAATTCTACTGAGTATCTGTTTCACATTAATCACTGACAAATTGTATAAAAATCATGGACATAAATTGAGCTTTTTATAAAGCAGTAAAAGAGATTTAAAAAAATCTCCACCGATAGACTGTAAATGGCTTGAGGATTGCAACCATGAGTGTACTCAATATAAACATCCAGGGAATTAATCATACTTAATCAGATCTGTTCAAGCAATATTTTGAAAAGCACTATGCCTAATACAGAGTCTTATCCTCGTTCAGAGAAAAGAGAGAGATTTAGCAAAATCAAGGGGGAGTTTAAGAAAATATATCACCCAGTCAGACTATCCAAAGAACTGGAAGAGAAGAGATTTTAAATGAAAACATGAGAATGATGCAGTCTGGAGGTGAGTTTAATGTAACTGTGAGCCTTGAAATCTGAAAGGGTTGGGGTATGTATAAGAGGGAGGGCCATCAGTGTCAAAGGGAAAAAATCTTGAATACAAAGGAAATCAAAGGGATAATACTAGTCAGGTTAAAGTACATTTTTCGGGTTTTTTGTACCCTTTCATATTTGTATTATATTTTGATTTCTTGTGAATATTTCCAAACATACCAATCCTCACCACATGCCAAGAAGATGGAAGGGAAATAACGAAAGTCTTGAAGTCAGACAGACATTGAAGGCCAACCAACCTCTTGCTGCTATATTATAAGAGGAATGGGATTTGGGAGAACCCCAGAACTCTCTCTCTGCAGGAGAAAATCTCTGAGGGTCTTTGCATGTGTCCTGGAATATGGACCTTCCTCACTTCCTCATGCAAAGTCTTTCTTTGCTGCTGTTGTTGAAGAACAAGGAAGTGGGGTCGATTATCCGTGAGATAACTGCCTTTGACACATGGATTCAGAAGCAGCAGCAAATTAGCAATTGCTATATGGTTAGTAACTTATTCTTTACTGTTACAGAAGTATATTACGTGAAGAGATCTACTTACACTCAATCTCCAAAACAATTCCTTTAGATGGGCCTTTGAAGAAGAATGTGTGGGAGATAAAATCAAGTTTGGGCATAGCAATTCTTGGTGATGTTGGCTTTGGAAACTCTAGGGATTTCTACAGGGACACCCAGACCTTAGTCATTGAGTACATGGTGACTTATGCTTCTGGGATATTAGGATGTTGTGCTATTGTAATTTATTACACACTTTCTTTGATTTCCAAAAACTCTAAAAAAAGAGACGATCACACAGCAATCAGTAGCTATGTGACCTTTAAACTGTCACCTTACTTGACTGGTCCTGGTTCCTGAAACTGAAGGGATTATAGATGATCTACCTTTGCAACTTTCTGTTTCTAGGAACTGAAATAGCTTATTAACAATGCAAATATAGCTCAACATAATTACAGAAAAGGATAAAACTTCTATAATGTAAAATCACTTCAGACTCATCCCTCAGGAGCAACTATGGGTTTGTCATTTCATTGCCATGGCACATAGAGTACAAATATTTCAAAGCTGGATTCTGAAGGGCTGGCGGGCAATCCTGCACTAATGTGTGCTCCAGGCATCAAACCCCTTTCAGGGATTATTTCAGAGAAATAGGAGATTTAACTAAAATGTGGAACTAAGATTACTTGAAGTGGAAGAGGACTGAAGATGTGGGGAAAAAAAATTACCTTAGGTGGAATTAATTTACCTGTGGGCAAACTCTGTGTGAGGGGATAAGGAAAGATAGTGTGGGCGGTATGGCCCATGGCAAAGCATTAGTTCTCCTGAAAGGTGAAAGAGTAGGCCAAGTACATTTTAATGTACTCTTTCCAAGAGGAAAGGGTGAAATAAATTTCCAGCAAGCCTATGTGTTAAAAATATATTATGGAAAACTACATTTAGGCATAAAACCATCATGTTCCATATGATTAATTTTGAAGTATACTCTGTATGGACAACAATTCCAAATTTAAGAGTCAAATTTGTTTTAATTTGATTCTAATAATCTCTAAGAGTTGCTGCATTGAAGTTTTAGAAGGAGAAACAAAATTTTGTGAATGGAGTAATAATTCACTCATTAGGAATTTCCACCCCCATGACCCAAGAGCATAATGATGATGAGGCTTCACTCGAGGGTGTGTGGAGACTGCAGTTCTAGACTCAAACTAACCAGAGAAGTGTCTGCTAACATGCATCCCTCTCAAGTGAAAGAGTGCATCAGGCCGAACAATACAGACTGCTTGCCAAATGTCAATTAGACTCTTTCCAACAGGACTTGCGCAAGGCAGTATTTTAAACCAAGGAACAACACTTCTATTAGCTCTATGACCTTAGGCAGATTCTACATTCTTCCAGAATTTCCACTGCTGCATTCCATCAGATAAGTGCTGTCTTGAGCTTCAGATTCACTTCCGGATCACACTTTTGCCATCCCGTCCTACGTAAGGATGCTGATTCCTGTGGGTTACATCAACGGGAGCCACTGCCTTCGGACTCTGGTTGGACGTGACAAAAGGGAATCTCGGGTGGCAGAGCAGGAGGCAGGAGCGGCGTGATGTCAGGATCTTGATCTCCCTGCCTGTGTCCATTCATCATGAGTGGCTGCCCCACCCCCCCACCCCACGTGCCATTCTTGACACAGCTCTCTCCTTCCAAATTATGCTAACTGCTTGCTGCCCTCATACCTTCAGGTCTAGAGGTGGTAACAATTTCTCTTCTGTCACCAGGTCCCCATTCCTGTACTAAATGTGACTTCCCTACCCCACCCAGACAATTCTAAATAGTTCGTTTGTAAATAAACCCTCTGAATCATGCCAGTGGGAGAGTGACACTGTTCCCTGCTGGAATCTTGACGGCTTCATTTGAAATGCGAATAATATTAATAACCATCTCAGAACACTGTAATGAGGATTACATAGCCAAGTACTGGTGGTATGAAGTCGTCAATTAATGTTCTGTGTTCTCTAAGGAATAGAGCGTGAGGCAAGACTTAAGTGTGAATGCTTTTATTGAGGGGAGAGCAATCTCGATCAGTAAAAGTAAGGAAAGAAAACTGGGTCCAGAAAGGACGGGAAGCAATTGAAAGATGATGCATTACCTCCCTAGCCACTTCTGCATGAGAAGCTGCAAAGAGACGCAGCCAATCTTTGACAGGTTACTCCAGGCACAAAAATCTCCTGATAGGCTCTATGGAAAAGCTATATCTTAAACAGTTCTACAGACAGAAGATGGGAAGGGTGCCTCTTTTGGATGCCCCTCTCTTATTTTCCATTGGTCTAATTTGGTTCCCCAAATCATTAATTCCCAAGGCCTTCAGTTCACATCATCAGTCACACCAGTGGCTGGCTGGGAACCCAGATTTCAGGGTGTACATTTCATCCATATTTGGAAAGAGCAAATAGGGAGTTACCAGGTGATTCGAGACAATAGTTGAGGCAGAAAAATTGTTTATGGGAGTGGAAGAAAGATGAGGCATTGAGAATCTGAGAAAGTACAAAAGATCCATCTGGTTTCTGGATAAGGCCATTATAATCATCATTATTATCATCATCCGTATCTTAGATACTAACCATTGCTTTCCTATCATGCTGCATTTTTCAGATATCACAGTCCTTACCCTAGGAGTGAACTCAGAAAAGCCAGCATACCACATAATCCCACACAAGTAACGCCTAGTGGAGGAAGGAAGGTGAGAGAGGGCATCACCTAGGGGATCTAACCAAGTTCTCTTTTCTGGGAATTTTAAATTAGAACAGTGATTCTAATTACTACCATGAGGAATGGTAGTAATCCCATTCCTCATTCTAGCTTACAGGGTAGGAATAAGCCACTGTTATGCAGAAGCAGAGAAGTCATATGTATACATGCAGAAGCAGAGAAGTCATATGTATACATACAGAGCAGGTTCACAGAGAAGAACGGAAGCAAATTATTAGTAAGCAGCAGAGGCAGGAGGCCACCAACTCCACAGGGAATCAAGAAGGTAGACTTTGCCTCAGCTATTCTGTATCATCCAACTGTATCTTGCTTCCCACGCTTGGATTTTTTGAAACCTTCATGGTGCCCCATGGAACAGTCAAGATTTTTAAGGTTATAAGTGACAGACTCTATTGAAGCAAACTTAAACAAAAACTAACAAAAATAACATATTGACACGTAAGTCTGGAATAGCTATGAATGTTTATCTTCAGGTTACAGCTTGATCCAGGAATTTAATGATGTCCTTAGGAAATCTAACTAATTTTCTCTTCCCCCTTGGCTCTCCTTACCCCTCATAGACCTCACTCTCCAAAGTGTTCTCTGCAAAGTGGCAGCAATGATAATCCTTAACGATCTTCAACAGTCTTCATCTCTAGAGAAAGAACTTTAAATTCCAAAGTCCATATCAATCCCTCAAAAAGAATTCTGACTGCCTTGTCTTAAATCACTCAAAGATTCCAGAGGGATAGGGTACTCTGGACAGCCTAATTGCCAAGCAATTTTGTACTTAAAGTGAAGCTATGTTATTGTCAGCTCCATCAGGTAGGGAAAGGAAAATCTCTAAATGGAAAAGATGCTGAACAGACCAAGAAGGTAAAAAGATATCTACTGCGTTCCTCTATTTTGTTTTGGGGGAATCAAACAATCCCTGACTGAGAGATCGACACTTTTTGTAGCCTCTGACATACTTAATCCTTAAAAACAAACACAAAAGTAAAACAAAACATTTCTGAGCAATGAGTAACTGCCGAGTCCAAGTCCACTGATGGACTAATAATCTGGTACAAAATTAAAATACAGTGGAATAAGTCTGATAGCGATGTGTGTAGAAGATACAGAAAGATTAGTCAGGACATTTAGGTTTTCTCTAATTGCTTTAGTTAAGCTTGCTTTCAGATATATGCCATAAATGCCAACTTAAATTACAAGGTTTTCTAGATTAATTACATTTTGAGAAGAATCAAATCCAAAATGGATGATCCTATGAACAGATATATGATGGGCATTAATTACCTGGTAAGACTGTGAATGTTGACAAGAAGTATTTGTAGGAATAGAAAGAAAATGGAAAGGGAGTGTTATTGGGGATCTTCTAGATTCTTACTAGCAGGCTATCTACTCCTAAGATTCATCCTGATTTCTGTTACCAGATATCTTTTTAACAACCCTAAACAGGGGCTGAATAAATGTGAGAGTTCACGGCATAAAGTTTCTGTTAACTTGACTATAACCTCTCATGGCAGGAGATGTTTTTATTGGCTGTGTTCTCCCTGGCCTCCTGGACGTTTCTGGAGAAGAGATGGAGGAGTTGGTTCTCTTCTATGTTGTCTCAAAACCTCTTTCTTCTCTGCTGTGTTTGGCTCTTTGGGTCTTCAGCTGCCAAATTCAACTTTTCCAATTCATATTTAAATCCTTTCAAAAATTCTGTGACACATTTTAGAATTTTAACTATCCTATATATTGTAAATGTAGACTGAAATTGCTTAATAAGCCTGATGCTGGGAGGCAATAACAAATCTTGCTACATATAAGCTAAACATAACATGTCTAATTTTATAATATATGCTTTTATTGGCATTTAGCAGGCACATGGTAGACCACAAGAAAAGATAGTTTCCTCCTGTTCTTGAGAATTATTTAACTTGGAGTGTGTGGTGTGTGTGTGTGTGAATGTGTTTGAGTGTGCATATATTATGGAAGTTTTATTCTTCTAAAATAGCTGCTTTATTTTTTGGAAAACAAAGTATTTCTGGTATGTTTATTTTTATAATTTTAGAGGGGGAAAACGTCACAGAAAGTAATTCTATCACCTGTTAATATTTTGAAGAATATAACACATACATATCTTCATACATATATATTGTGTTATATCACAGTTAATTTAATAATGAGTCCTTTTATAATAGGATTGTTTTATATCTTTGCAGACCAGGGTGAAATTCTATACTAAGATTTCATGTAAGCCAGTATTCACATTTAATATCCAAAAAACTCTTGAAAGGCCCACTAGCTATAAATCCCATTTCACCCTTATCTTCATTTGAAAAATAATGTTTAATTTCTCCTTAGAACCATCAATGCTATATTGAAATGCCTAGGCATAATAAAGAAAGCCATTTGGTAGGAATAGAAAAATTGTCAGATAAATGTCAATTTATGACTCTATAAACATTCAATCTGTCCAGAAAGTGTGTACCGATTGAGTCAGTTTTGACAGATAAAGAAGACTCACTGAATATCCTTTCCTGAGAAACATGCTTCATTAATATTTACATTTCTCTTGACAGCACAGTTGCTGCAAGCTTAGGTTGGGTAAATATAGCCTGCATTTGACAAACATACATAGTCATAGGCCTGCATTTGTCTAAGAATTCAAACACTTTGGGTAAGAATATGGGCCTGACTCTTTCTCTGGACTTCCTGGACCCAGAGCCTTAGGGGGCAGTAATTCAAGGGGAAAAAAAAATCTTTAACACTTATTTTGAGGCATGGAGGCATGTATATCCAGTTAACTTGTGGTAGAAAAAGAACAAAGGATGGCTTTGGTTCCCATATCCTCTCCCATTTTTTTTTTTCTTCTTCTTCATTTTTCATTCCACTGTAAGCAGTCACTAAAAATAAATCTGGTCAATAGGGGCAGGTAAAATTGGAAGGGTTGCTATAGGAACACACAAAGTGATGCAAAGAAATAACCGCTCTAATTTATGCTGTGTTTTCATGTTGTATTTCCATTGTAGTTAAACTCAACTTCAAAAGACATTCCTTAAGAAAGACACTACTTGAAATGCAGAAGACTCTTTCTAAGAGAATTTTATATACTAACTTTAATAAACTCTCAATCTGAGTAGAGCTACAAGAAGAAAACTGGCATTTCTTCAATTTATTCCATTATACTTTCAATGCATTTTGATTAAAATCGCTTTTGCACAGTGAAAGGCCTGGGAATGTATTTCAAGAGTGAGGAAGACGTTACTAAGGAGGAGGGCGGTCTGCAGCAGCCCACACTCCCTTCTCCCCAGCTGCCCTCTCCCATTCTGAGAGGCAGAAACTATATTCCAACCCCAAGACCCTCCTCATTCGCAATCCTGTTGAATTATCCTGCTCAGAAACGATGCTCTCCTTGAATGTTGTCTTTTCCAAAGGTGACAGACACAACTGCCTTGTTTCTGACCTCCATTTGATAATTCCAGCATAATCACTGGAGGCCTTTCAGATTGACATACCAAAATGACTTCACATTCACCAGACCCATGACTGAAAGGACAGGATCATGGCCATCACAGCTACATGAAAATCCTCTAGAGGGAAGGGGGGCTTTCTTCGTGACTCAAAGCCTTATATTCGAGAGAGTGGTTAGCTCAACCAAAGCTTACTGATATCTGTGCATTTTCATGTGTCCAACTCATAAGCCCAATTAATTTTCCTTTTTTTTTCCTCACCCAAAAGTGGTGGGTGTAGCCCATGAGTGATATATTCTCAAGATGTGAGTGCAGGAGCAGTTTCTACCCCAGTGATCAAAAAGTCCCACAGATCAAGATAGCTCAGGAAACAAGATCTTTTACAAAATCACATATATGACACGGCTAGGTGCTACAGTATTTTCCTTCCTTCTCCGGTAAGTCTGAGACAAAGGTCAAATGTTCACTCTTTCCTTCTTGTTGTTGTTGTTGTTGTGTGTGTGCGTGTGTGTGTGTGTGTGTGTGTGTGTGTGTGTGTGTGTGTGTGTTAAAGGGAATATTTTAGGGTTGACAGGGGAGGAACTGTGGTTAATCTAACAGTGTTATTGCTCCATTTTAGTCAGTTCAGTTCAGGTTTTACTTGTAGCATCTAGTTGAAGCATGCATGGGGTTAGAGGAGGCAAGAAGCTAGAAGGAAAACAAATTCTCAAAAGATACATGTCACAACAAGCTTTTTTTCAAAAAATGTAAAATGACTTATCGGAGAGGGGTGAGTGATTAATATATTTGCAAATTATGCTTTTCATTATGGAATAATCAAGCACATAGTATTCACTTGGGGCAAAATACTCAAAAGTTCAGTACTAGTTTATCCTGCCTATTTAATGGCTATTTAAATGATGTCTTTTCAAGAGCTTTTAATCATGAGTGTATAAGCATGGAGTGGGCGGAAAAGAAGCATAAAAGCAATTTCTCTGCTGAATGTTCCTGACCAAAGAGAAAAACACTGAGACCCAAGGCTGTGTTTGTCAAATATCCAGTGCTTGCTTTACTGAAGCACCTAGTATATAACATTGCCTACTTTCGGTAAAATTGTACATAGAGTTCTGGCATATGTCTTAAAGACTTTTCCAAGAACTGAAGCAAAGAGGTTATCAAAAACATTGGACTGATAATGTTTTCCAAAAACACAAATGTCTAAAGTAGAAACACTTCCTAAAACCCCACAAAAAACTCAGTACCATAAAAGACAAAACATATCATTCCAGGAAATATTTCTCATGTTTAGAAGATCTTGTTTTAAGGTGAATAACCTTTTCATTTCAAATCACTGGCAATGAGAGTTGAGGGAAGGGATGGATGAGGGAATTTGTGCCTTCAAAGGCAAAGAGGGACCAGTTTATAAGCGATACCTTTCATCTCCAGAGCTGTTAGCTGGAGGGCAACACCAAATGTTTAGTCTGAAAAATGAATTCAAATCACTCCGCAGAATAAAGTCGCAGAGTTAACTAACAGCATTAGATACTGTGCTTTCCAATACAACCCATCGTGTCTTTTAAACTCAATGCTCAATCTATATAATCACAAAAGGAACATATTTTTGTTTGTCTTGAGAGGAGCATTCACATTTTTAACATCTATCACTGCTGCCCACACAGATAAATAACTAATTTTAGAATTAATGAACTGGCTTATGTACATATGCAATTATTTACTACTTACAGTTCCTTGTTGAGAGCACAGCACTCCTTCATCATCTGTGGGATGTTGCAGTCAGTGGAGTTACCCTTTACCCAACGAGCATTTCCAGTTTCTTGGGCATTCATACACCTTTCCTGCCACATGGAAAAAGTAAAGACAACTCTGCTGAGGGTTGACACAGTCTAAATAACTACCTATTATCTTACCTGCCTACATTCAGAACCAACATAGAGAGTCAGAGAGATGTAAGCTTTCAAATCACCTTTATTCTTAATTAAACTGATATTGGTTCCTATTCTTTAGGTTTACAACGTAGGTGGGATTCACCTTTGAATTACAAAGACTCACTCATTCCAGGCCCTGGCTGTTTGGACCGACCATAGGCCCAGCTGCAGGAGCTGGGTCTTCATGTTTAGAACTCACAGCGTGGAGGCTCAGAGAAGAATGTGTACATCCTGACACTGGTTGGCTCCCAAAGAAAGAAGAGAACAAGAGGCTGCACAGAGTGGGCCCAACTTACCCCTAAGTCTCCAGTCAGATAAATCATTTCTTCTGAGAGGTAAGTCAGTGGCTTAAAGGTCAGCTCTATTACTGCTCTGACACCCTTCCAGAGAAAGAAGGACACCAAGGGAAAAAGAGAAACACTGCCCCCAGTGCAAGTGCTTTTCCCCACATAATATGCTATTGAAAAAAGTGTGCTAAATGGAAACTCAACAGTCTGAAGTAATGCATTTGCCTTGGTAAGTTCCAAATTTAATATGAAGAAGTGATTTAAATATCAGAAAAAATATTAGCTCCTTAATCTCTAACATTAAGCCATATTTCTACTAGCATGGATCCTTTGATATTAGCCTTATCTATATGTTAATAAAAATAATTGGTGTAGAAGTTTAAAATTGTCATACGATATTTTACTCTCAGTGAAAAAGCAACATGCATGCACGCACACACACATACACGCACACACACGTTACATTGCTCAGTTCATTGTATATGTATTAATGTTTAAATAAACCTTCCTAAATATCCCACCCCTGCTATAATATAGCAAAACTTGCTTTGTTTAAACAGAGCTTATCTCGTCCCTAGAATGTCCACTATGCGTTTCCTTCTTATGTGTAAAGGCAATGGGGTACTCTTTAAGCTATGCCAATATTTTTGTGCCTAATTTTTCACTGATAAAACAAAAGTTTAGATGACTTATATTTAATATGAGTTGCAGAATAAAAATGCTTACAACTTGAAAAATTCTCCTTGTCTTTGATTTCCAAATGCTTTGTTTTAGCCAAAAACTTTGCATATGAAGAAAACATGACATAAAGAAGGAAGTGGTTTATGAGTTTTAACTATTCTCACATCAACACAGAACAAATAACCCAACTGCAGCAGAACTGCACTATCACACTCCTTCAGACATGTTACATCCAAAGTGACCTTGTGTCAGTTAGACGGGTGATGAAGTTGGTCAGAATGAGCAACTCACTCTTCCCTTGTATTATGTGCAGTTGGAAAATAATCATTTTTTTGTGCAGTGGGAAAATAATCAAACACACCATGCCAGGTGCTGTGGATATAAGACAAATAACCCAAGGACTTAAAGGGGTTTATGAATTATGAAGAACGGCAGCTTATACAAAGTTATCTATAAATATTTGTCATAGGAGATACAGGCATACTATGGTTTTCTTCGTTCAATGTAAAGATGGAGGTTTCTGAGAGAAAAAAAAAATACCTGGGGCCAGGGACACCATGGAAAACAATCCTGGAAGAAGTAGCAATGAAGAATAAGATTTGGATCAACGGACAGGAGCATTGCAGTAATCCAAGTGGGAGAGTAGAGGAGAACTCTGTGCACCAAAGAATGAAACAGAGATGAACCTGGTGTCTTAGCCTGGACTCCCCAGAAATCGAAGCCTAGGAAACAGGCTACCTAACCTAGGAAACAGGAGTAAAGGATTGAGAGGAGTGAAGCAGGGAAAGAGGAAGAGCCAACATGAGGATATATTTCCTAATTGGTGCGCTAAATACAACCAATTGCTCCATCATTTCCCCAGAGACCCAACATCCTTTCAGAACGGGCTGACAATGGATGGAGAAAGGAGGGAAAAGTAGGAAATTTTTCACAATGGCTTCCAATTCTCATTGGTCAAAAGTCCTCTCCTTGTGACATTAACTTCTCCACACTGTCAAGTCAGACGTGTGGGAGTGTGGACACCCAACAGGCTCTCATTGTGGTATCAGCAGTGCCCCAGGGCAAGTATCTTCAATATTAAATTCAATTTTAGGACCCTTACTCCATTAAAATGTGAGAGTGAATTAGAGTTGGAGCTGGGAGAAGAGGACCGGAAACAGGAATGCATGTTGTCATGCCTTTGTAATCAACTCAGCTGAGAGGTCTCATGGACCAGGACCAGGGCTGTGACAATGGGATTGATAAAGGTGCTGGGCAAGGATTCAGGGGACCTGGGTTCTGGTCCATATTCTGCGGCTGACTCACTTTCTGACCTCAGACATGTGAAATCACTTATCTGAGTCTCAGCTTTCTTGCCTGCAAAATGAGATCAATGAAACTGCCTCGCTTGCCTCATGAAGTGATGAGACTCAAAAGACTGTGTGAGAGGTCATTATTATTACCAAAAGCTATGAACAAGGGGAGTAGTACTGTTTTTTACTGTAACGTTACTTCCTCCTGACTTACTGAGATTGAAAGTCGAACACCAGGAAAAATCCTTAGGTTCCTCTGCTCAGCTTCCTGTAAATAGAGTCTGCTTATTGAAATAAAATAAATAAAGTTGAGACAATTACCTAATTATTAGAAACTCCAGCAATTAAAAAAAAAATTCTGGGCTTCCCTGGTGGCGCGGTGGTTGAGAGTCTGCCTGCCGATGCAGGTGACACGGGTTCATGACCCGGTCCGGCAGGATCCCACATGCCGCGGAGCGGCTGGGCCCGTGAGCCATGGCTGCTGAGCCTGCGCGTCTGGAGCCTGTGCTCCGCAATGGGAGAGGCCACAACAGTGAGAGGCCGCGTACCTCAAAAAAAAAAATTTCTGTGTTGAAGGAACAAAACTGTTCTTAATTGAGCTCTCCAGATTGCTCACAATAAACAAATTCCCTAACTTCTACATTATCAATCACAATTTGCTTTGTAAGCACAAAATGTCTTCATCTATAACTTATAGAAATTTAATAACCATGGCTTTGTCTCCACTAGCAGAACAAAATTTTTGCAATGAGATAATTATTTAGATAATAAAATCCTAAAACCCCATTCATCTTAATTTTAGGAAAAAATATGGTCCTTTACCTAGATTATCAAGGTAATTACTTCAATGCGCACTTAAGCAAGCATAGATTTCCCTGCATTTATCTCTATTATCTACCTCAAATCACTAGGGACATTCTGGCTCAGCTCCATCATTAAAGTGCCCCTACCATCCTGTTCCTACATTCCACTTTTATCCCACCTCACCTCCAGGCACTGGAAACAACATGGATGGTAACTGGCATTTCCAAGTAACCAGTAATACCAGTAGTTTCTTTCTCTGGTTTTAGCAACTAATAGATATAGGATTTGGTCTCTGTAAAGCAAATGGTAAAAAGCCCTCAATGAGGGGACCTGTAATAACTGAGACATTCTGAGTTATTGCTGGTCCATAAACCAAATAACTTCTGTTCTGCTTCTGGTTCTTCCATTAACTGGTTGTGACCTTGGGCAAATAACATAACTTGTCTGAGTCCCTGTTTCAGCAATTATTATTAAACAGATTAGACTGGATGTTCTCTAAGATATTTTCAAGCTGTAATATTCCATAGTGATTCAAACAGCAGTATGAAATGACTTTCCCATGAATATGACCTGTTATAATTAAGGTTTAACTAGCCAAACATAATACTATCAAGTATTATAGGAACAGCAGCTAACACAAGTAAAGCAGCCCATGCTACACTAGATAAAACTCGCTAGAGTTGATTGCTAAATTCATATATTCCCGAGTCTGATACTTTCAACTGTAGGGACAAACATTTGTGATGAAAACAGAACAGCTAATACTACAGAAGTCAAATGTGGTAAGTATATGCCTGCTCCCGTTTCTCGGTGCAAAATAATCTCTGATAAATGCAGGAATATACAGCCTTGGTCTGTTTCTTGTAACTACTTCTGTTTCCTACAAGTCTTTTTCCTTCTGGCACTGGTTGGTCAAAGCCAACCTTAGATTCTCTTATTGAAATGGACTTCAACTTTAAGTGCTTACCAAAATCCATTCTTTTATAAAAGTTCCCAGTTCTCTTCATTTTCTCTTCCACCCATCTTCTTATCTCACTAACCTTTGGATTCTTTGCTATCACAGGTTGAAGACTTTTAATCTTTACTGACCACTCTTCTTTCAACAAACCAACCAACAAACAAAACCTAACTGTATGTTTTGCATTGTTTCAGAAACAGTTTAGGGCATTTCATGAAGAAACACATAGAGTAGAAAAATAAAATGTTTTTAGTTGGGAAGAAAGTTGAGGCAATGAAAAACTAAGGTTAATAAATGTGAACGTGCCAGGAGATAAGTTAACATTTATGCTGTAAAATCCTATGCACACAGTAAAGGGAGATCGCAAATTTGTCACTTTCTTTCTATCAGTCAGCAGGAAGAGGAAAATATGGCTAGTGATGTAATTTACAGTGTTTGTAAGATAAAGATATACCAATTGCTCTGGAGAGGCACAGAACAATCTCTCTCCCAGACCCCTATGCAAAGGATACTCTATCATGTGATGAACCAGCAATTTAATTCCTACAGTAAACGCATATGTCACAGAGCCCAGCGTGTTGTTTCTGATGACATCTTTCAATACAAGCTAATGACAAGTCAAAGGGGCATCATAATAAAATCGGTAACACACGGATGTTGATAAAATGTAGTGATCTGTTTTAATCCAAAGATATATTTTACATTACTGAGAATAGTTTGTCTTTCAACCAGGTTTTCAATAGCTAGTATGTGGCAGTGCAGTTCAAATGATGTGCTCAAATACATACCTGAACTGCAGGGTAATAGTTAAGTGAACAGCCAAAAGTTTTTATCAACTTGCCAAGCCAGGAGAAGAACTGCCATTCTTTTATCAAAACTGAGGAGGTCAACAGGGACTGCTTGTGTGGAAAACCAAGCCACTCATGCTCTAAGTGTACTTACAGGAGACCCCACCGGCAGGACAAAAGGTCTCCTTGGGAAGAGTCGTTACCACAACAGACAACAGGGCAGATGAGAGCCCCGAATTCTATGCCACAAAACAGAACTGCAGTTTAAGTCTGTGAAAATTTTAAAGCATCTTAAGCCAAACATCCTACCTTGCCCATTAATAATAAATCTCTAGAAAGCATCCATTTTAAGTCTAGACCTTTGTGCAATAGAACTTCCTAATATGCCCTAGAAAGATGAAAGTATTGCACTGGATTCCTAGGCATGAGCTGGAGGAGATGGCCTGTTATAGATCAGCATTATTATTTATACACAGTTTGGAAATAGAGTTCTTTTGAAACAAACATAACATCTTAGTTTTAGAAGAGTTAATATGTGATCCCTTCCACTAAGAAGGCTGTTTCTAGTCTGGTATTACAACCTTGCCATCTGCCCGTAAGAAAACGCTTAGTTTCCATTATTTTAGAGAAAGTGTATGGGGTGTGGGTGACAGACTATTTTTAATATGTACTCAGTTGTTTATTCATATGTTGTCTGGGAACTCCCCAAACCTTAAGGTTCTTAATTCCCTCTTTCACCTCCATATCCCCTACTACTAAAACAGGTTGGCACTTAGAAAATCGTCAGCAAATACTTACTGAATGATATATATGTCCAAATAAGACATTCATAATTTACTCCACTGAAAATACTTACTATTACATAAAGGATCTTGCCTTTCTAGATTAATGGTACAGTTTTAAAAGTCCCTTGATAAACATGTATGTTCCTTGGCTTGCACTTAGAAATTATGATCTATTTAGTTTCTGGTGGGGTTCCAATGTCTGCCTTTTAACAGTCATCCCAGGTAATATGGATTCAAGAGATGCAGGAATTAAAGTTTGAAAAACACTGCAGTAGATGTTAATGTATGTTCTCCATGAATACCATCAACCCACGTTTTTAGCCCATATCCAGTTCCTATCCTTGATCAAAGGACTATAGGGCTCAATAAAATGTTTAAACAATCTCGTTAATATTAACAATTACTCCTCAAGTTGGTAAAGTATAAAACAGAGGTCAGTAAAACAGAGGTCAGTATAAAACAGAGGTCAGTACCTGTGTCAAAAATTGATGCTTCTTTGGTAAAAACTTGCCTGAAAAACTCAGGCTTATAATTTACCAAGCAAAGCATTTCAGAACAAGAGATGTTAAACTAGTAAGTGTATAATTCGCAATAAATAAAGGGTATACCTAGCTAAAAAAGAGGCTTAATTACATTCTGGAGCTATAAACAAGTATTATGATAACCCAGCAAAAAGGCTGCCTGGGATCCACAAATTTAAGAACATGAGCAGAACTTTCAGCCAAATCCAAATGCCTTACATAGATGTATCGTTCCCAAGATTTTGTTTTGTTTTGCATCTTAATTTAATACCCAAATAGCCTCTGGGGTTATGTATTGGTTCTAATGTAAATACTGTTAGGGAAGAAACTGAAACTCCTTTAATTTTAGGGGCCAAATACAAAAAGTCTGGAAATGCTATCAGTCATAGGTGACTATTAGAAGCATATGAGTGTCTCTGGAAAGACAACTCTGATGCAATAAGTCTTCCTATGTAGCAACTAAGGGAAGTTAAATTCTATGCCTGGTGACATCAAATAAGTGTTGAGCTTCTATTAAATATCAAAAACTCTGGTAGGTGCTTCAAATGCAAAGGTGAATCAACTCAAGTCTCTACTTTCAAAAGCTCACATTCTGTGACTCAGTTATAATAAGATGATATAGGCACACACTGCCTAAGGCATTGTGAAACTACCTACCCAAGAGTGGCACTACCTCAGGCTTAAAGAAAGGAATGTAATAAAATAACCCTAGAAGAGGTGATAACTGCAATTAAGTCTTAAAGGCAGAATAGGAGTTAGATAGGAGCGGGTGGGGAAGACAACATAAGGCATTCCAGATAGGGAACAGATAAATAGAGGGAGGAACAGCATGGAAGATTCATGGACTTACATCAGTATTATGTTATTGGAGCGTAACATAGGAATAACTGAGTGATGAGACATGAGGATGGAAACTCATAAAGGAACCAGATCATGGTGTATTTTACCTTATAAGCCTTTGAAATGTTAATAACAGACACTGGAATTCTCAGTAAAACAGGGAATCATTGCAAGGACAACGTATTAGAAACCTATTTTAATTAGGAAAGTATGACCTATCATGAATACAATTTTCATTTAGGAATGTTGGCTCACAAGAAAGGGAGATAATTAAGCTAATAGGTTTTATTGCTAAAATGTGCAATTATATCAGGAAAAAACCCTGATACTTGGTGGAATAAGCCAGAATCATGAAGTGTGATGATCACTCTTGGTTCTCATTTCTAGTCCTTCCTCTAGAGATAAATGGATATGTAGCTAATAAACGGTTATTGGTCACCTATTTTCTAGGGCTTCCCACATTAAGGGAAAAAATCAGCAACCAATATTTAAAATAACTTTTTTGCAAAATGATGGGGTCAAACCTAGGAAAGAAGTAAATTTTCATAATCATTAGGAGAATTTTAGTTCTTTGAAATGTTCTAGCAATAATATTTTATGATTATATGCTCTTCCAGCCTCTTTTGTTCCTGCGTCTCCATACTATGTATTTTGGTAGCATCCTGTGTTATTACTCCACTCATTTTCCCCCTGTTTTCATCATGAGATGAACATTCTATTCAAATTAGAACTAAAAGCATCTTAAATTGAAGAATATCTTTCCGTAGAACCATTCATTTTCAAAGGAAATTAGGTGGAGACAACAAACAATTAGAGAAGCAGTAGGTATGCGTTAAAGGGTATTTGTCCTCCAGATTTATCTTTCACTCGTGGATGACCCCATCACAGAAAGAAATTAGCATAATTTATATCAATAATTTGTTTCTGTGATGTGTGAAGAAAATAATACCTTATAATAAATTAAAGATGCCTTTACGACTGCATTTTATCAGCTTATTTACTCTTATTTATATTTAGAGCTGCAAAGTCATATTAATAGAGTTATGAAAATGGCCCACAGGCTGAAGCCCTAGTGGTTTCTAGTACAATAGGAATGGTACTATCTTACCTAAGCGAGTAGAAAGGCTTTGCTCCATTTGACTTTCCTGATTGTTGAGAGACTGCTTCTAATTCTTTAGTTTCGCAAGCTTGAGGTCACCTAACGGGAGTTGCTTCCTTTTGTGTAAACTGGTCAATCACTTTGCCAACCAAATTCACTTGATTTGCCTTTTAAAGTGACCCTTTGACTTGTAATCTACATTCTCTTCATGCTTTATTTCATTTTATTTTGCTGGAGAGCATTTTAGAATGTTTGTCATGAAAAGAGCTACATAAATATTAATGTATTGATAGTGTTATGGCTTTTCAAACCTATATTTTATGTCGTGGGTTTTAAGAGCTACAGAATTTACTGACTACACAGAAAATATAAGTATAAACAGACTTACTGAAATGCCCCAAATGTGATAAAATATATGAATTATTAATCCTATGAAAGTCAGTATGATCCTGTTTAAATGCCAAATTCTCTAAACCATTCTTGGATTTTTTTTTTACTAGTAGAGATAAAATTTGGGATATTAAAGATTTGTAATGAACCCTCTAATTTTCGAAGTTTAAAGTTAATTTGGAGGTAAATATTATAAAGTAAACAAAAGCATAAATTAGGACCTATCTAGAGTGACAAAAGCACTCAACTTAAAGCTGCACGGTCTCAACCGGTCTGGCTGTGTGCTCTTACTCTGAACCCTACAAGGGACATAAGATCAAAAGTCAACTGGTTAAGAATTGTCTTATAGCTATAAGGAATTTTAAAAATAAATGTTTTGGATAAAACATATATCCACACTTAATGAGCATTCAGTATAGTCTAAAAGGGATAAAAATAGCTTACCTGGAGATACTCTGTTGCAGCAAAGAAGAAAATTTGAGGGGAGATTCTGTACAAGTGCTATATTAAAACACGTAAATTTTTATATTCAACTGTGTAAATCTGTATAAAAATGACAATTCACTCAGTGCCTTATTATCATGTAGTAGTGAGAGGGCAAATCCATAGGAAAGGGAAAAAGTAGCTATTCCATCTTCTAGAAGTTCTTGCCCAGTACTGACAATAGGGATTGAACTGTACTAGGCAGTGTAAGAAACACAAAACAAGAATACAGGGCTTCTACTCTTAGTAAAATTAAAATAGTGTTCAGGAAGACGAAGCAAACATGAAAATATACATGGAGAATAGAAACAAGTTAACATTCTGCCAGCTGGGTAAGAGTATTAACTGCACTGGCAAAATGGTGAGTCATGAAGGTCATCTGCTGCAGGGTCTTGACTTTGGTTGGATGAAAATTATATTAGTGCATTAATGAAGAATAAACTGGATGCTATACTCAAGAGGAAAATGTAGCATTACTCAAGTCAGAAGACTAAGAAGTAGTGAGATACCTGAGATGCTGAAGTAACATGTTCCAATTAAATGAAAGATTAAATCAGGCTTGTGTTTTGGCCTCAAATGGATGGAATACACATTAGTCATGGAGTAGCAATATGCCAATATTTCAATAGCAGTTTCTTCCCTGCCACCTTCATATCAATAGTTTTTATAGACCACCGATTATAGGCTATGCCCTGTGATAATAAATTAATATATACTGTCCCATGTAAGGATCACATCAATTCTATGAAAGAGATTTTTTCCCTCTTTGACAGATAAAGGAACAGTGTTATGAAAATTGTAAATTATGTAGCAACAACATGGGTTAGGGGTGAGAAGACTTCATCCAAATTCCCCAAAAGCTTTTCTCAAAGTATGTGTCTTTGGGCAAATCATTAAATTCTTAACTTCAGACTTCTGCTTTGAAAATTGAAGGCATTAGACCTGAGGCCTCAAAGCTCTTCCCAGCTCTCACTTCCCTTTTGCTCCTTTCATCCCCTCTCCAAAAAAAAAAATAGAATGCAAGAGGTGATGGACCAAATCTTTAGATATGTGGGGCAAAGTCAATTAAACATCAGCCTAATCAGTGTTTCTGCAGAAGACAACTCAATGAATGGAAAAGGAAAAGTTAAAATAGAATATGCAAAGATAGATGAGAACAAAATTTGCTGGAAAAAAGAAATAACCAAAATTGCTAACTGAAAGAGAAATGAAAATTTAATTAACAGGAAAAACAAATTATAAAAAATGATCAGTGAAGATACATCTGGTTTGAACAACAGGAAAAATATTCTTTTTCCTGTTTTAAGGCAGAAAAAAAATTGAGAAACTTCAAGAAGGTGCTGTGGGAAGGGTGGGATAGGGGTAGTGTCGGGGCTGCTAGCTCCAATTTCTCCATAGCAACAGTATCAACATTCGGAGGGAAAAAGAACAGTTCTAACCAAAAATTGTTTTACACTGTCAAATGTAAAGAAAACGTTTAACAAAATGAACAATATGGGAAATTATGATCCCTTTTTGAAAACAATACAACAACATAATTGATTCAGACAAAGTATAAATGGAAAAGATGAGAGAAAAATAAAGCTTAGAATTCAACTGAACACAGCAAGGGAAAATGTATATATATATGTGTGTGTGTGTGTGTATATATATATACACAAAATATATATACGCATACACACACACCCATATCTGAAGACTAATCTACATGGAAAATAAAATTTTAAAAGATGTTCTAAAACCTGATGAAGAAAAAGCACATAAAAATCTGATGACAAAGAGGCATAAAATATCCTAACATTATAGAAAGACTCAAGTTGGTTCAAAAACATAAAATTCACCCTATATTTTATACAAAACATGTAACGAAACAAGCTGCTTAAGAAAAGGTGAAAGTAGAAAGATGGACAGATTTAGACCAAACAAATTCTTAGAAAGAAATAGCAATATTACTGATTTTGAGAAAGTTTAATACAGGGCAAAAGGTGTTAACAAAGCAAGGAGAACAATGAGATTATAACTCTAATAAATCTTTATACAACAAATAAAGTATCACAACACCTAAGTATTGAAATATAGGAAATATGCAAAAAATCAATAGAAAGCAGATATTAATTTATATCAATAAGATTGTGAAAAATCTAGTAAACTAAAAAGCATGTAGCACTTTTAAAGGTATTGTTTATTTATACTTATATTTTTTGATATTTGTTACATGTTATTTAATTATATTTATTTTATTTGTATATGTACATGCTAATGTCCAGATTAAATTCTATGCCTCCCAAATAAATGATATACATTCTTTTCTAGTATCCATAAGGTATTTTTTAAACTGACCATATTTTGGGACATAATGGAAATGTTCACCTATTTCCCAAAGTGTAGGTATTACATTTGTAATAATACGTTGTAATTACTTTGTAAATTATACTTCAATGTAAAAATTTTCTCTAATAACAACAAAAGGGTAAGCAAAAATAATATGGCAAAATACATTTCAAACAATCCCTAGGTTTAAGAAGAAACCAAATCCCAAATTGCAAAATTGCTACCAACTAATGATACATATCACATTATATATGATATGGGTAATGATATGCTCCAGAAGTACATGTGTGACTGAACCAGATAAATTAAAATGAGTCAACTAAGGGTCTGCATCAAGAAGGTAGCCTTAAAATGACCCAAAGAGCAAAAACATATCCTATAGAAGGAACCTTATAAAGAAAATATTTTAAAAATTTATTAAGAAACAGGAAAGACAGCATTACTACAGGAATAGTAGTTTTAGAAAAAAGTATATAATGAATCATGGAAAGCAATAATTAAGAATAAAGGGAAATACAATAAAATCACTAAATTAGTGGTATAAACAGGACTCTGACCATAGATCTTGAAGAAATTAAAATAATCATAATGGATCTCTTTTAAAGTTTTGTATTAAAATTTTTAAAGCTGAATTAAATAAATTACTTTCTATGGAAACAACAATAAGTCACAA
The DNA here is from genome assembly GCF_003676395.1 of Aethalodelphis obliquidens. Taxonomy (NCBI): domain Eukaryota; kingdom Metazoa; phylum Chordata; class Mammalia; order Artiodactyla; family Delphinidae; genus Aethalodelphis; species Aethalodelphis obliquidens. The sequence goes on from NW_020837948.1 coordinate 21,311,181, forward strand.
TTGATCGTGGAAGCATGTGAACAAAACTTCAAAATAAGTGGTTTATCACAAAAATTTCTTCGAGGTTTCAAACAATAAATAATTCTGACATAGTATATTACAGAGAAAAAAGTACATCTTCATACTTTCCTTCTGAAGCCATGTAAACTGATATAATATGTGACAAATACACCATATATAATTATTGACTAGTCTCACAAATAAATATTACTAAAGTTTAAAGGTAATTTTTTAAATATTAGAAATATGGAATCAGTGGCACATGAAAAGAATAATTCAGAATCATGGGAAGTTTCTCACAGAAATACAAAGGTAAGTAAATAAGAAGAAGTTTATTAATGAAATACGCAATGTTAATATGTCAAGTGAAAATGAACATATGATCTTCTCAATAAGTGTCAGTCAGACGTTTGTCAGAATTGAAATACATTCCTGATTTAAAGAGAAAAAATAGTAAACTACAAATAAAGGACTAAATCCTTAGCAGGATACAAATGTGTATTTCAACCAAAGTTAACATGATTTTTCAGGGTAAAAATGAGAATTCTTCTACTGAAGCCAAGAACCAAAAAATAAAGAGTAAAGTAGCTCTAATGCTGCTTTATTACCACAGTTAGTTAGCACTAACCTAGAAGTACTAATGTAATGGGCACTTGCTATTTGTTTCAGCTACCCAACGCCTGATGAAGCAGAGCCCACATCACTTAGCAGAACTAGTTTCTGTCTTCCTTAGTCCTTGTGACCAACAGAAAAGAGACACAACTTTGGCAGGAGTTTGCAATGCAAAAAAGCAAGGGGAGTGGAAGATTAAGCAAGATGTGGAAAATGAAGCAGGCAGTGGCAGCAAACTAGCAATTCCAGGTTCAGTAGTGTATCAAGTTCTGGCAGTATTTATTGACAGTTTAAGCCATGGCAGCAGGGCTGTCACCAAAACGATTGTGTGGTATGATTTTACTTTGGTCGTTCTGGCAGGTTTTGCTAGTCTTCCATTTAATCTATCATCTAAATTATCTAAGTTCTTCTTGTGATTAAAGGAACCAGTATCAGTTGCTAATGTTTATGTAAGAACAGTGATTGATACAGCTAGCTGGCACCAACTGACAAGAGAAAATGATAAAGTAATAAATACTGAACTGGAGGACAAAAGCTTAAAAGACGAGCGATTGTCTACCTAATAATCTCAAGAGTCAAGTGGCAAATATTAGGAAAAATAATAGAAGTCATTAATAGTAATACAATCATTACATACACATATTCATATGTAAAAATGAACCACATAAGTGCTATAATAGAAAAGGATATCCATTTTCAATGATACTCACAAAGAAAAAATACAATACAGTGAAATAAAGATAGCAATGATGTGCAAGACATATATGGAGGAAACTATAAAAATACGCTAAATGTCATAAAATTATGTAAGTAAGTGCAAAGATATCATGTGTTCTTGGTTAGGAACACTGTAAAATTACTAATTCTCTCCAAACTAACATGTAATGAAATGTGATTATAATTAAACAACAAAAGGCAAAATGTTATCAAGTTCCCATTTGGGAAAAAAGGGAAATATCAGAATCAATTCTGAGAAAAGAATACAGATGAAAAGGGAATAATCCTATTAGACAGTAAAATATCAATAAATTTTAAAACTTTTGACATATTAACATTATTAAATCCACATTATACTAACATGTTAGAGGACTTTGGAGCTCTATAAATAAAAAGCGGTTCAATGGACCAGAAAAGAGGCCACAATAAATTCTAATAAATAGGGGATTTTGGTTAACCCTAAGGATGGTATTGCAAACCACTGGGGAAAAGATGAGGTCATACTGGATTACAGTGAGTCCTAATCCAATGACTGGTGCCCTTATAGGAGAGAAAACAAAGACACAGACAGAACCAAGGAAGAGTGCCATGCAAGGATGGAGGCAGAGACTGAGGCGGTGTCTCTACAAGCAAAGAACATCAGGGATTGTCTGGCAACCAACAGAAGCTAGGAAAAGGCAAGAAAGGATGCTTCCTAGAGGGCAAAGCCCAGCCAACTCCTTAATTTCAGATGTCTAAACTTCGAAATTGCGATAGAAAAAATTGTTATTTTAGGCCTCTAAGTTTGCAGTATTTTGTTGTGACAGCCCTAGGAAACTAATCTGGCATTCTATTACAATTTAATTTATTTACTATTTTTTAATAGAGGGTTTTTTCCTAAATAGAACATGAGTGTGTTTATCACCTTGATTATGGTGATGGTTTCATGGGTTTATGCCTATCTCCAAACTCATAAAATTCTATCCATTAAATACATCCAGCTTTCTAGTATATAAATTATACCTCAATAAAGGTGTTATTTTTTTAATCTAGAAAATAAAAATCTTCCATGTGGTATGAAAAATACAGTCAAAAGACTTAATAAACCAGAAAAAGTTAGCAATAAATAACAAAGGCTTATTTTCTTTAATTTATGAAGGGCCCATAAAAATGAGTATGAAAAAAGATGGATAACACAATAGGGAAAAGATGGTGAAAATGTGAGAAGATGCTTTATGGAACAAAGAGGTACAAAACAATGATACACCAAAAAAAATGGGTCATAGCTTGGTTAGTGGCATTATTAATGAAAACTAAAACAAGATAATATTCTTTCATCTATCAGAATGACACATTAAGTTATAATGTACAATACCAGCAAGTTGTAGGGAAATAGCCAATCTCATACTCTTGATGTAAAATAAATTGCATCTTTTTGTAAAGCAATCTGATGATACCTATTCAATTTTTAGACACACACAGCAACGCCATGCCTAAGAATTTACATACAAAATTATTTCAAGATATATGTGAAAGGATATTCTTTGTAGGATCTTTTTTTTTTTTTCTTTGCGCTACCTGGGCCTCTCACTATTGTGGCCTCTCCCGTTGCGGAGCACAGGCTCCGCACGCACAGGCTCAGTGGCCATGGCTCACGGGCCCAGCCACTCCGCGGCATGTGGGATCCTCCCGGACCAGGGCACGAACCCGTGTCCCCTGCATCGGCAGGCAGACTCTCAACCACTGCGCCACCAGGGAAGCCCTTTGCAGGATCTTTTGCTCAGAAAAAATGAAAACTTACAAACAACCTAAATGTCCACTAATTGATACTAATCCATTTAATTATGACACGTCCAAATTAAGGAATAAGAAGCAGACATTTAAAAGGTGGAGGTACATTTCTATGTATTAATAATGAAAAATATTTGATATTTTAATAAACAAACTTTCAGCAGCAGACAAGTAAAACTTGTTCAATCCTTATCATAAATTCGCAAAATGTTTTTCAGGAAGAAATCACAAGTAATGATTAACAGTGGCTATCTTTGATAAGGGCACTTTGGGGTATGAGAAAAGAGGCCTCTCTCTTCATATATCACCCTTCTGTATGGCTTATCTAAACACAGATATTTAGAGATAGACATAAAAACACATACAAATAACATGCCAGTTTATTTTATATGAAAGGTAAGATTATGGGCTTATTATAATTTTCTCTACTAAAATACTCATATTTTATAGTTTCAAAAAGGCATGAGACAAGGAGGTGATCCAGACTGTGGAGTGGGAGGACTCGGAGCTTACCTCCACCAACTAGCACATCAAAAATACATCTAGAGGGGGCTTCCCTGGTGGTGCAGTGGTTGAGAGTCCGTCTGCCGATGCAGGGGACCCGGGTTCGTGCCCCGGTCCGGGAGGATCCCACATGCCGTGGAGCGGCTGGGCCCGTGAGCCGTGGACGCTGAGCCTGTGCGTCCGGAGCCTGTGCTCCGCAACGGGAGAGGCCACAGCAGTGAGAGGCCCGTGTACCACAAAAAAAAAAAAAAAAATACATCTACATGGGGAACAATTCTCATTGAAAACTAAGTGGAGTCTGGCAGGAAGACTCCTGTACAGCTAAAGACCGCAAGAAAGATCCACACGGAATCCCGTATGAAGAGAAGAGAACCGATCGGGTCATAACACGTGCCACTGGGAGGTGAGTCAGCAGAGGAGAGGGATCACAAGGGTAACGTCCTGGGAGTGAGCAGTTCAGCCACATACTGGGCGCCCAGCCCTGGGGTTCAACATCTGGAAGATGAGCCCCCTCGGCTGGTTGGAGGGCCAGTGGGACTAACAGGAAGGCTGTAGGAAGGCTGAACTCTGCACATGAGGAGCTTGCCCGAGCTTGCTTACTCCCCGAATAGGGTGCGTTAACCGCGTGGGTCGCTGGCTGGTTTCCAGGACCACCATGGTGCATACCCCAGTCTGAGCGGAGCACCCACTCCAGCTCCACTTGCCACACAACACAGCTCCACACTGAGGCGATGACTGCCATGGTCAAGGGAAAATCTCGGCTGTGAGACATGAAGGTGGTTCAGACCTGGAACAGCATCTGAGTAGGGTGGGGGCGGTCATTACTGGCTCTTATGTAGGCAGCGCATCAGAAGCTCTCCAGGTCTCTGACGGCAACCTGGACTGCCACAGCCCACATCCAGACCCACGCCAAGTGCCCACACCAGGCCCTCTTGCTCCAGCACTGCCTCCCTCTGAGGCAACAGTGCCAGTGTCAGGAGGGTGTAGAGCACATACTTAAAGGGAATGGAGTCAGCTTAGACCCACCCCTGAGGGCTTCTGTTCCTGCAACTTGGGACCCCACCCCATAGGGCAGTGATGGCTACTGAGCAGAGGAGAAGTCCTGGCTCACACCTGGTTCTGGACTTAGTCCCTTCATCTCCAACCCCGCCTCCTACCAAGGTAGTAGCTGCCAGCCCACCCCAGGAAAGACATGACTTGTGTTCACGTCAAATCCAGCTCTCCCACCAAAGACACTGGGCACACACAGACTGTATAGGCATGCTACCACAAAAGGATGCCCCTTCAAGACCACAAGTGACATTTTTACCCAATTTCATAGAGACAGAGAAAGTTAAGTAAAATGAGAACACAGAGGAATTTGTTTCCAATGAAAGACCAAGAGAAAACATCTGGAAAAACAACTAATGAAACAGAATAATCAATTTACCAGATAAAGAGTTCAAAGCATTAGCAGTAAGAACGCTCACTAAATTAGGGCAAAGAATATATGAACACAGTGATAATTTTAACAAAGAACTAGAAAGTATAAAAAAGAAGCGATCAGCACTGAAGAATACAAAAACTGAAATAAAAAAACACCCTAGAAGGAATGAACAGCCAACAAGGTGACGCAGAAGAAAGTATATGTGATCCGAAAGATAGAATAACAAAAATCACACAATCAGAAGAGCAAAATGAAAAAAATTGTTTAAAAAAAATATGAGGGCTTCCCTGGTGGCGCAGTCGTTGAGAGTCCGCCTACCGATGAAGGGGACACGGGTTCGTGACCCGGTCCGGGAAGATCCCACATGCCACGGAGCAGCTAGGCCCGTGAGCCATGGCCGCTGAGCCTGCGGGTCCGGAGCCTGTGCTCCGCAACGGGAGAGGCCACAACAGTGAGAGGCCCGCGTACCGCAAAAAAAAAAAAAAAAGAGAACATTTTAAGGGACCTCTAGGACAATCAAGAGTACCAACATTCACATTACAGGGGTCCTAGAAGGAGGAGAGAGAGAGAGAGAGAAGGGGGTTGAAAAATGCATTTGATGAAATTATGGCTGAAAATGTCCCAAACCTGAAGAAGGAAACAGATGTCCAGGTACAGGAAACACAGAGAGTTCCAAACAAGTTGAACCCAAAGCGACCCACATCAAGACATATAAGAGGTAAAATGGCAAAAGTTAAAGAGAGAATGTAAAGGCAGCAAGAGAAAAACAAAGACTCATAAACAAGGGAACCCCATAAAGCTATCAGCTCATTTCTCTGCAGAAGTTTTGCGGGCCAGAAGGGAATGGCCTGATATATTCAAAGTGCTGTAAGGGAAAACCCTGCAACCTAGGATACTCAATGCAACAAGATTATAGTTTAGAATTGAAGGAGAGAGAGAGAACTCCTCGGGCAAGCAAAAACTAAAAGAGTTGGTCAATACTAAACCAACCCTAAAAGAAATGTTAAAAGGTCTTCTCTAAGTGGGAAAGAAAAGGCTACAACAAGAAGTAAGTATCTACAGAAAAGGGAAAATCCCACTAGTAAAGCAAATATATAGTAAAGGCTGAGGATCAAGCACTCAAAAAAGCATGAGACAATTACATTTCCACCATTAATGGCTTTACAAACTGTAGAATAAATAAACAGATACACACACACACATATATATACATACAGATACACATACATACACAAGCTTTTCCTGCTATACTTCTTTGAACTCATCAGCATAAGCAAGTGTTCTCATTCAGAAGCCCTTGAACTTAACTCATCTTTGGATTGACTTCCCTTCTTAAGTTTTGGCGTCACCAACTCATCAGTCGTTCTCTGGTGTGTCTTTCCACGTCACCACTCATTGACATGAGAAGAGTTAAGTGAAAAAAGAACTTCCTCATAAAATTCTGGATTAACAAGTCACTTTATAAATCAAGGAACAAGAACTCCGCATGATATAAAAAAAAAATCATAGTCACCAGTCCCTACACTTATCTTAGAATTTGAAGAGACTCATTTCGTAATGCTGCAGTTGGTGGTCTGTGACAACAAACAACTATGGGGAATTTGGATTCTTCATGTTTCAAACAGAGACTGTCTTTATCATCACTCATTCTAACACGTCCACAAAGCAAGGTGGGAAAATATGTGGGCAAGGAAGGATGCTTAGAAAATGCAAGGTAAATAATTTACTCCACATCACACATGACAGATGACGGCTAAGAGCTCAAAATGTGGGTCGGGGGCTCTGGCTTTACATCCCAGCCCCACTGTGACTCAATGTATTGCCTGCAGCAACCCAGCTTCTCTGAATATCTTTCCCCATCTAAATCGGGGACAATTCACAGGTTTGTTCTGAGTATTAAGTGAACTGGTACAGGTGCTCAGCACAGGATATGGGAGAGAGCCAACATTTTAATGTTGGTCATAAAAAATTATATTAGAAATATACATGGAATCCAGTTTTTTACTCTATCAGCTATAATAAATGAAACAGATACCATGAACAAGTCCAAGGGATCATACCTAAAAATTTAATTGTAGCTGGCTTCAGGTTTGGGATAAAAATGATTATTATAAAAGGAAGAGACATGCACATTTAAATGATGTTAGAGATAAATTATGCGTCGTGTTTTCTACATATTGGACCCACTTCCACTCCATAAAGCACATTTTAACTTCTGATTCAGAATATGTGAGCCCAAAACCAATAATAGAATTAGAAAGATAAAAAATAAACATTATCCCATATTTCAACTTGGGGTCATTCTTTTCACTTATAACTAATTCATGGTTACATATTAGGTGCTCTAGGAATGACCTGGATTTCAGTGACAAGATAAGGGCTGTTTGGGTTTAACAGTGCTGGTTCCTTTGCTTGCCTGCGTGTTCGCTTTGCGACCCCTGGTGATACTGCACTCCTGATGGAGGTGATGTCCTGATAATCCACTATGTTTGTAAAAGTCATCTTGTTTTTGCAGAAACAGCAATGTTCAGGACCAAAAAAAATGGCCTCCTTTAACTGAGTTTTATTTTATACAGATAGATGTTTAAAATCGAAATGATATTTATTTTTACCTCTTCCTCAGATACACTCTTTCACAGTTTAAAAGGACACAGTAGGTCGCCTGCACGAGGCTGGAGGCTGTCATCGTATCTAAGCAGAATTGCAATGAGATGCTGGGTGCTCACTGAGAGTGACGAGGCACTCATAATCTATTCCCTAGAGCAGAGAATTTTACAGACACCCTCCCCCCCCCCCACCGAATTGGTATGTAATGTTTTATGTGTAGGTACATGGCTTTCATCAGATATTCAGAGAGGTTCTTTATCTAAAAATGATTGAAAATCACAGTTCTACAGAACATGCATATCCCAAGGTATTTTAGAGCTTTCAACCAAACGAAGCCTGGCTCTGCTTATCACTGAGGCACAGAACAGATTGAGAGGCAGGTAACATATCAAGTGAGCTGTGAAAGGGTACTGTTTGTGTTTAGAAGGAACAGTTTGACAATTCACTTGGGGAGGGTAATGAAACCTCCATTCTAAATCTACTGCGGGGCTATTTGCTGAAAGAAGAGGTCTTGGTTTTGCCCAACTCACAGAGTATGGCAAATTGGTCACTAAATAAGCTTAATCACGGTTGAACGTTAACTTAATGTTTGTTTTTAGTTCTGCTTGGCTTCTTAGCTTTAAGTTTAACAGACAGAAAACCATTTTGCAAACCTAAACTTCCATTTAGCCTTTCTTACTTCTGCTTAGGAGAATTTAAATTGAGCTTTCGATAAGGGGAGGGAAATCGGAGTATAAATATCTGTATGTTTCTAATACCTTTGCCCTTGTCGCTGGATTTATGTGTCTTTCACACAAGGGGAGAATTGGGTTCAAAATATTCAAAAATTTTTAAAGAAAAACAAATATAATAGCCTAAAGAGGCACGGGATGTACACATTTAATTTGTGTGGGTATTTTTTAATCGAATTATAATTAGTTTGATATAATTGGAAAAGACACTGAAAAATAAAAACTTTTGTCCTGTTATTGTGACAGTACAGCACGGGAAAAAAAAAAACATTTGTAGGTTGGCTTTAAAAGATTTTTAGGGTTATTCATGAATTTTTATTCTCTACAATATGGACTTGGAATCATCATTCAAGCTGTTATGGAATTTGATAGCAGTATATTCAAAACTTCTCTCTGAGGGTCTGTTATGGAAAAGAGTTCTATTTAGGTTCAAATTATGAATGTTTTGACTCTATTGGGGGCATGTGATACAAATTATGCATCCTGGTCAGCATACTCCTTTTGGGATGGAGCTGCCTGTTTCTATGATTGTCAATGAACTCATAAACAGAGGAGGACATCTCTTCCAATAAAAGATTTTAAGTACACAGCTTACAGTCCTGAGTGTAAAATGCCCCAAAATAATGTAGATAGACAAAGCAACTTAAATTCCCTTCTGATTAGAGGTCATAAAATATGAACGTGATATTTAAATAGCACTTGAGAAGAAAAATAGGAAACAGACTAGATTTTCTTATGGTACAAATGCTCAGCGTTACATACATTTATGAAGAAAAAAATTAAAAGCATGTAAGCCAAATGCACGCTAGGAAGAGATTCCAATGAATTGAACCCTTTCGTTGGACAAACATGCATAATCTTCCATTTCTCAGCTGTATGTGAATTAGAAATATCACGCATCTGATATGTCTTCCAAAGCTAGCTTTGTCTTGACTTTACCTCAGCTCTTTTTCCTCTTGGTGTTCATTGGACAAATTTTTTTTTGTCATTCAATTGTCACTCATATGTATATTCACATTCTCTCCACTTAAGAAAGCTTCGAAATGGTTTAAAACAATTGTCAGTATATTGATCACCTAACCAGTAATGTGTGAGATAAAATTCCAGTTCACTGATTATCAAAGCTCACAATTCCAAAGATGTCTCTTTTTAACTTAAATCTGGCACGTTTCTGTGGAGAGCTAATAAATTCTGGTTCAGTAGACATCTCCACAGAATATAAGATTTTATAGTCACCCCCTCCCAAGTAATCAACCTGAGTGGGCAAAATAAGAGAGTGGGCATCTTGTCTAGAGAATTTACACACATTACAACCTAACCAAAGGTCAGTCTCCTATCACTGCCATGAACCAGACATTTACAATAGTATCAGTGATAAGATACTTTTCCTGAAAAAAAAATTTTTTTTATTGGTCTAAGTTCTAAACAATTGCTTTGGTTATTATTGAGTTTTAATAATAATTATTTAACCTTCAAACAGGCGCATTTTTTTTTTATTACTTGCCCTATAAAACATGTTCTACATGAGAGTCACTTTGGACAACTCTTGTGCTGTCGGCTCTGATAGATGACAGGTGTGAACTCGTACGCATGTGCACTGGAGAGAGTGTCTGTAATGACTCAAAATTGTTCAACCTTGAGTTGACCACAGTTCACATCTGTGACCACCTCTGTGATATTACATATTCCTGAGCTCAATAAATATAATTAGAATACTGATAAAGAGACAAAACTGGAATATGTCAATTCTGTCTTTCTTTGAAACCATTTAGCATTTTTACTTGTCTTTAAAATTTAAAATAGTGAAACAGAATATGAAATATGAGCTGTAATATTTTCTTTGAGATGAATAAATTTTAGTTCACACATTAAATATTTTACTTAATTTGAGTATTATCTGTAATGTTGATATTTATTATTCTTTTATAATTTTTAATTGTAAAATTTTAAATTAATTTTAAATAAATACAGAAAATTTTTAAATAATATTGTGATGTTATTATTGTTTAAAATATCATTTTCATACAAAAGAAGGAAGTGCTGGCATGTATATTAACTATGCTACTGGGTGTAAATTTAATCCCATGTTAATTACAAAAAATAATAGTTAATAAACTAAATATTTTGTGACTCTCATGATAAATCAAGTATTGTTTTACTATAAGTACTGAAGGAGTTACATTATATAAAATAGTCTGCAAAGCCAAAATCCTCTGTCTCCCAGAATCTGGACACTAGGCATTTTTGAGATACATAGCTCTTTCAGGCTGTTGAGTTCAGAGATGGCAACTTAATGGAAAAATTAGACTAAGTGGGAAAATGGAGAGTCTCACTCCCCTATGCCATGTGCACACACATGGACACACACACAGTCAGAATAACACAAGCTTCCCAGACTCCTGTTTTGGAGCTGTCACCCTTATTGCCTTTTAACACATTCAGTTACAGGATTCAGTTTTATATCTCTGCCCCAACTTCCCTTAATCTGGGCTTTTATCTCTCATTGCCGGATTATCTCTATTTTTCTCCTATCCTTCAGCATATATATCCCTAATGTCCTAAAATGATCCCAGTAGTAATTAATACTAATTTGTCACTGAAAGCAGCTCAGGCACCCACTATACACACACGTGTGTGTGTATATATATTTTTTTCAGATTACTGTAGACTACCCAGAAAAATTATTTCTGAAGCAGTTTGTTTTGAACTGGAAAACTCTAGCAATCGTTCTCTGCTGCAAGTGGCACAAAGGTCACTCTGCCCTTAAAAACTATTTAATCAAAGATCGCATGCTCTTCTGCTGCCCCATCTTCATGCTACAAGTGACCAGATTTCTAGTCTACTTACAACAACCTGGGAAATAAGAAAACTAAACGTGTCCTGATTATGACACATATCAAGGTTAGAACATTTCTGATGTGATAAAGTACAACATCCCAGAGCAGTGTCATGCTGCCATCTCAACCATGTCTTATATAATGTATAATCTGTTGCTCATAATGGCATACAGGACAAGAAGATATACTTTCTTTGTTGGCATAGCTTATCACTTCCAAAAGAGCCATCTATAGTTCTTTTCCAAAGTATGCAGATTTTTGCTAAAATGTAGACTATTTGGCCAAGGCCATTTTAAAACTGAGCATATTCACACCCCATAAAAACTTAGAAGAGAATGTGTGGCCTTTGGAACATGTTAAAATGTCATTACTGACAAGAATGTGATGTATGGGGTAAATTAGTGACTGTATTTACCATGGATGCTATAGACTGTACCCTGGAATGTTATGGAGCAAGCCTTCTCAGCATAGCTGACATAATTTGGCAACCTTCTTTATGAGCAATTCTAAAACGAGTAGGCCACAAATTAACACAATGAAAATTGTATTAAAAATAATTCCTTGTTCTCTCAGTATTCACTTTGTTCATGCTCTGCCCATTTTAGAGCAGGATGTGTGTTGGTTTTTTTTTAATCTTGAAGAGGATGTAGCTTCTCTATCTCAAGAAATGGATTGGCATCCACCTTCAGTGGTTGTGGATCTGCTCAGTTTCTAGTTATCACTGGTTTAGGCAAACTGTCTTGGAGTAAGCAAAATATATCTCAACAGGTTTTGAGTTTTAAGTTTCTATAGGACCACCTCTCACCTTTATTATTTTCCTTAGTTAAACCTCAATTGTCTGTAAATGATCCTTTGATAGTATTAGTATGATCTCTTGTTCTTTCTCAAAGTTACGGAGTTGCTTTTTGGTTACTAACAATTTATTAATTCAAATATTTATTAAACCAGCAGTTGGCAAACTAGAGCTCATGGGCCAGTCCAGCCCACCTCCTCTATCTGTAAATGAAGTTTTATTAGGACACATTCACTCCCACTTATTTTTGTATTGTCCTAAGCTGCTTTCTCACTACAAAGGCAGAGTTGAGTGGTTGTGACAGAGACCCCACAAAGCCTAAAACATGCACAAGATGGCCTTAAAAAACAGTTCACCAACCCTTATGTTAAACAGATATTTACTGAACACTTGTTTTATACTAAGCACTGTGCTGGGCACTGAAAATATAACTATAATAAAAGTTCTCCAAAATTCATAATTAGATTCTGAGGTATTTGGGAGCAGAAAATGTGAGTAGGAAGAATAAGGACCCAAATTATATATAGTATTCAGAGCAGCAGTATAAGATCAGAAGAGGAAGGCATTCGCCATAATAAAAAAAAAATTGAAGGAAATATTGAAGAATACTATTATTTATTCTTGAGCAGAGGAAGAAAGGCACACAACTTTAACCTACTCTTCTGTTCTTATGATTCCTGATATTCTTGTCTTCAAGGACCACATGACTGGAGAAGCTATCCATCAGTATTCCACCAGGGGATTATATTTCAAAGTGATGTCTGACCAAGGAGAGAAAAAATCAATTTTTTATGTGATTCTCTAAGGCATTTCTTCTACCTGATAATTATTTTATATATTTCTTCTACAGTGGTAAATCAGAATATCCAATTTTTCTTTGCACTGCGAAGGTTAAGCACAGAAATGAGCATGACACTGTCAACATCTACGCGCAATTTGTTTGTATTCGGCTTCTTTGAAACAAGGCTTATGTGGCTATTTCCAGATAACTGTTTTCTATGACAGCAAGCCAGTCATCTTGTAACTGGCCTGACCTAACCCACTTTGAACCCTGACTTTGATTTTCACCCATATAGAAATAGAAAACAATTAAGTTATGCATAACTGTCTATTTTCAGAAATATACATTTGAAATTCACATAAATGTGTCTGAGGAGCAACTTACATCCTAACTACTGTCCTTGTAGTTCTCTTCTGACCTCCAAAGTATTACAAAGACAGGCATGCTTCTGAACGTGGGATCATTATCTTCTAGGTTGCAAAAACTGGTATCTCTCTGAGACATAGGTGAACTTAAATTTGTTGGTCTTAATAAGGCTGTATTTTTTGTGGAGGTTTTCTTGGTGTTATTTCTTTAATCATGATTCATTTAGGCATTCAACCAAGGTTTTCAGAAAAACCTTCTAAGAGGTCAAGAAGTCTACCATCCAAATAGGTGCAAGTAATTTGATGCTAATAACAATCATCAAATAATAACATTTCCATTATAACTTTGTTATACCCTCCCTCTAAAAGTGATGTGAAATGACTTACAGTAAAAATTTGGCTACAAAATGTCTGCAGGCAATTAATGGAAGACTAAAGGCAGGGATTCATAAGTAATGTGGAAGAGATGAAGATAGCCAATGATTGCAAAATTAGCAAGCAAATTAGCTACACATTGGTGAGTAAATGCATTAGAGGGAAACCATGGAAATGTAATTTCAGATTTAATGAACAGATGTAGTTTCTATAATGCAGAAGTTTTTAAAAAATATTTTAGCATAACATAAGGTTTGCGATTGAGTTAATAATATAATGTCTAGCACACTGTGGGTATTTAAATATGTGTCAACAAAATAGATTAGTTTAAAGCTAGTTCTGATGGCATTTATTGTATAAGTTAACCACTAGTTGAATTTTTCTGTGGGTGACTAATGAGGACATAACATTGACAAGGCAATCTTGTATGAATTTTAGTCCACATGAGGTTATGTTGTCTTTTTCTCATTGTCAGAGTATTATATCCTCTTTGTATTTTCTCAACTACCTCATACTGATGACATTATCATAGGAAATAGTCAAATGAATTGGTTAGCTCAACATCAAGGTACAAAAGTTACTGTAACTAAAATAACTATCTCAGCTTCATGAAATCTGTTGAGACATCTCCCTCCCAATGTTTTGGGTCCCACTCTCTTACAGTATCCTAACTTTAAAGAGATACTGCAAGGATGGGATTTCAGTTTAGATTGTAATTCAGCCACTGCAGTATCAGACATTGTGTTTTGATTTTCTGAAATCTTCAACATACAAATAAAGAGTAAAAAGGCTTTTTCAGGGAACTCGTAGAAGCTTACACAATTTATGATCTAATTTAATCTGGATTTGCATTTAACGTTAATGGAATCATACTACATATGTTCTCTTATAACTTGTTTTTTAGCTCTATATTATGTTTTAGGAGTCATTTTTTTTTTCTTAACATCTTTATCGGAGTATAATTGCTTTACAATGTTGTGTTAGTTTCTGCTGTATAACAATCAGCTATACGTATACATGTATCCCCATAACCCCTCCCTCTTGCATCTCCCTCCCACCCTTCCTATCCCACCCCTCTAAGTGGTCAAAAAGCACCGAGCTGATCTCCCTGTGCTATGCAGCTGCTTCTCACTAGCTATCTATTTTACATTTGGTAGTGTATATATGTCCATGCCACTCTCTCACTTCATCCCAGCTTACCCTTCCTCCTCCCCGTGTCCTCAAATCCATTCTCTACATCTGCGTCTTTATTCCTGTCCTGCCCCTAGGTTCGTCAGAACCATGTTTTTTTAGATTCCATATATATGTGTTATTAAATGGTATTTGTTTTTCTCTTTCTGACTTACTTCTTATTGATGCATGCAATGGTATTTATATCATTTTGACTGATTTATAATATTCTAGTGTATAGATATCTATCATTTATTGATGCATCTAATTATTAACATTTGGAATTTATTTGCACATGTAGTGCTTTTTTAGTAAAAGTTTCTCTAGAGCAACTATTCAAACTGAGTTTGGAGAACCATTAATGGAATATAAAATCAAATTAGTAATATATAACAAAATCTTTTGAAAAAGTCATATGATAGAACTAACAATATTAAAACATTAGACATAGTAAGAGTAATGATTGTTTCAGGACATGTTATCTCCAGGCATGTGTGTGAACTGTACATGATCATATTGTAAAGCTCATTAAAAAATTTGAAGAAGCTCTACATTGAATATATAGCTAGGAAGGTAATTGTACATGTTCGGCTTTTGCAAAATGAATGCACCCCTGTAGCAGTGCATAATAATTTCCATTTCTCCACATCTTCACCAGCACTTGTTTCCAGAAGGCAAATTTTGTTGTTAAGAGTATCCTGGCCCCATAGAATGTACATGGGACTTTCCCTCTGTTTATAGTTTTGGAATAATTGTTATAAGATTGAAAAGATTCTTTCTTGAGAATATTAATAACTTATCTGTAAGATCTTTAGATTCTTCATTTCTTTATAGAAAGTTTTAAATATCAATTTCATTCAGGTTTCCAAATTTATTGGCAGAAAGTATAATTTTCACTTTTTTATAACTTCTGCATTATCTGTACCTACTTATTTTTCATTCTTAATATTTTTTATATATGACTCCTCTATTTTTGATTAATCATTCTAGGGCTATTCTGTTTTATGGGTTTGTGAGTCATAGTGTACAGAGCTAAGAGGAAAGGCATTTGAGTCTAGGGTCAAGGAGGGATAAGGGGCTTTTAAACATTTTTCTCTTTAAGTGGGGAACCAAGGTTGCTACTCCTAGGAGTAAGAATAAGCCAAATGTAGACAGGTACTTGCAAGCACTGCAGGTCAGCTCAAATAATTTCAATTCCTAAATTTTATTCACGTAATCCCAGCATGTTAGAATTCCCAGTTGAATGGCATTAACAAAAGAAAACCATTTCTGGTGGAAGATAACATTGTCCTGAGCTTCAAACTGACTCTACAATCAATTTTGCAAATAAAGTATCAGGCCCAAAATGATATGAGAAACCATGAAAGAAGAAAAACTCAGCAAAAACAGGCAATATAAGCAGTCCCATAGGAGAATACAGATACAGGGACTGTCTGACAGAATTTAAATAGTTTATTTGCTCTATGCAAAAAGAAAAAAGACAGTATTAAAAGTTATTTGGAAAAAAAGCTCTTAAAAAGGTATACTAGAAGTAAAAAGTGCAGTAGCCTAAATTAAGGATTCAGTAGGTGAGTTTAACAGTAGATTAAACACAGTTGAAGAAAGAACGGGTACAGTGGAAAACTGGCCAAAAGAAACTATCCAGAAGGAAGAATGGAGAGCTAAGATGATGGAAACTGCACCAGAAAGTAATAGACATAAAGAATACAGTGGGATAGTTTACATTTTATAACTTAACTCCTGGAAAAATAGGAGAGAAAGAATGGAGCAAAAGTTCTCCCTTAGGAGATAATGGCTGAGAACTTTATGAAACTTTACAAAACTGGAGATTGGACATTACTCCACACATTTAAGAAGCCCCATGAACCCCAAACACCCAAGCACATTGTATTAAAATCTTTCAGGGCTTCCCTGGTGGC